>NC_057803.1:395653505-395923693 GCF_018294505.1 Triticum aestivum | reverse complement strand
AGCGCACGTGAGGGAGGGAGGAAGATGAGCCCGGGCCGCGGGTGAAGGAAAGGAAGAAGGAACGGGAGGGAGCAGGCGCAAGGTGGCTCCAGTGCTGCTGCTGGGGTGACGAGGAAGGAGCACGGCGCGGCAGAGGGGGTCCACTGCGTGTGGGGTTGCTTCCTGGTGCTGCTCCGACGAGCTGTGGCTCGCGGTCGACGGCTGGAGCGAGCGCTCTCGCTCGGGAAGAGCTCCTGCTCTTGATCGGGAGGTGGCTGAGGGTGGCGATGGGTTGGTGGATCGGGAGGTGGCTGGATTGGTGGATGGCTACGAGCGCACTGGTTGGGTGGAGTTGGATCCAGGGATTGGCTAGATTTGGATCGGGCAAGATGGAGGCAGGTTGGTTCAGCGTTGAAAACAAGGAGAGTGGCGGCGGCATGGGGATGGGACGAATGGGACAAGGTCCCTAGATTTTAGGGTTAGACTGTTATATAGGTAGGAGATTAGGGTAGGGGTTAACCCGGTTCGTCCGATCATAATCGGGCGGTCAAGAATAAATAGGCTTAGGGAGTCCAAATAAGAAAATGGAGATGTTTTAGGGATGTTTGGGGATGATTTGGACCCCATGGTGACGACTGTCCGGGTTGGGCTCGGGACAACATTCGGACGCGCGCGAGGGGTCTGAGTAAAGTGTAGAGAGGGCCAAACGGTCAGACAAGAGGGGCTCAAAAAACCCGGTTGGTCTCGGAACAGTCAACGAACACAAGGGGTCCGAGGGAAGGTGATGAAGGCAAAGGGAGAAACGGCAACGACGAGAGAATGCAAGTTTTATGAAAACATGCAAATGCAGTGCGCATGATGCGATGATGAATGCAACAAACAAATAATTAACACCGCTGACACGCAAAACATGGAAGGCATCTGGAGCACCGGTCTCGGGTCGTCACAACACTCCTCCACTTACAAGAGATCTCGTCCCGAGATCTAGGATGGCACCGGAGAGAAGCAGAAAAGGAAGAGGAGAGGTAAAACTAAGTAGCTTCTTGTACAAACGAGTGAGACCAAATAACCTTAGAGGTTGAACAACTTGAAAGAAAGAATTCAACGAAGATGAACAAAGTTGAAACTCCGTTAGAAAAGAGGAACAAGGAAAATTATGAGAACCTAGAGGTTAAGTGGCAAGATATATATTGAAACCACTCCGGTTAAATCAAGATAGAGAAGGAATAAGAATGATATAATTTGGAAAGCACTCCAATTGTAAATGGAAGGAATATAACATGAACTTTACAAGATGAGAGGATACTTGATGAAATCAGAAACACACTGCCTCTGGAACTATTGAAAGAATGGCACAAGGGGTAAGAAAGATTTCAGACAGTACTCGGGTTTAGAAGGGAGGCAAAACTTGATAAGATGAGAGAACTTGAATGGAGGACACGACACTCCGGTTGAATGGATAAGCAAAAGAAAGAACATGATCTTTGCCAAAAATGGGATGATGGGTCGAAAAGTGCAACATCACAATGCCTCCGGAACGAACCAATAGAAGCTAGATCGCTGGGATAAAGGGACGAAGAAGAAACTGACAAATTCTGCCACAAATTGTCACACCCTAGCTAGTCCATGCATTAGTGTGTGCATCATGTTTAAATATCATTTGAATTGAAATAGGGAAGGACAGAAACCCCCAGAACCCCTTTTAATCCAACTAGGGTTTACTAAAAATTATTTCAATGAACCTGAAATGCCCTTAAAAATGCTCATCATCTTTGTTTTGGTTCAGAGCCTCTGCCAAAAGTGGTGCACCATTTTCTAGGTCATCCTAAGGTCTTTGAATTAATTCATTAGTATTTGAATTTGAGCAGCTCAAATTTTATAAAATATTGCAAATGCCCAAATATTCCCAAACAGAAATGTTTCATGTTGGAAATAATCCAACTATGGACCAGGAGCAGTTTGGTGATTTTTGGAGCCATCTAAGTATTTTTAAAAACTCCACAAAGTTGCAGAAAAATAGAAAAAGGAAAATAACAGAAAGACTTACTTGGCGCCCGCTAACCGGCCCAACTGCCGGCCCAGCCCAGCGCCGCGCCAGCGAGCTGCTTGCCGGCCAGGCAGGCAGGCAGATGCCCGACGGCGGCCGCAGCGTGCGCCACGCAGCTGGCCGTCGCCCTGCTTCACCTCCTCGCCTCGTTGCTGGCTTGGATGAACTCCACGTCGAGCCGTGAACCCCCAGGACACCTCCATTCTCCCCCAACTCCTCTCCCTCGCTCTCCCACGCCATGGCCGACGCCATCGCCGCCACCCCCTCACCGTAGCCACGCCCTCCGTCAACCCCACGCCGTGCCGCCGTGTCCAGGAGCTCCTCCACCCTCCTCTCCTTCGAGCAAGCCGAGCCCCGAGCGCTCGCAAGGCCCGAGTCCACCGCACTGACCTCGACCGAACCGCCGTTGCCGGAGATCCCCTTCAACGCCGTCGTCGCTCCGGCCCATCCCCGACCGCACCAAGTGTTTTGTCGAGTTCCCTCTGAGCTTAACCATCTTCCCCTCCCTTCCTTTCTTGCCCCCGAGCTGTGTAGTGACCTCCCGGAGCTCAACCGCACCCATCACCACGGAGTTCGTCACCGACGTGCTCCCGGTCACCCTCCGGCCACCACTTGGTGTCCATCGTGCTCACCACGTCACGTAGCACCTAACCAACTACTCCCTGCACCTCACCGACCCCTCTAGCCTCAAGTTCGCCTTCGGCCGAACTCCGGCGGCCGCCTAGGTCGTCGCTGGCGCCGATTCCGGCTGCCCCGATCCCAACCGACTCCACCAGAAGCTGCGGCATGTTCCCAGCTATCCATAGCCACCCTCCGCGGCTCGTTTGGTTGCCGAAACGGCCAAACTCACTTCCGCCGCCGCGTCGGGCTTGCCGGCGGCTAAACGCCGGTGCAGCCGACGTTGACTTTGACCACGGTGGGCCTGGTTGACTCTGATGAGTCAATGACAGGTGGGGCCCAACCCTGTTAACTAAATAGGTTTAGTTTTAATTAAACTTTAATTAAACTAATTACCCTGACACCCTGGACCCACAGTCAGGTTTGACCTGGACGTCTCCGTTGACCCTGACGTCATTCTGACGCATGGCTGACGCAATAAATTAATTTCTGGATTTATTCTAATATAGGAAATTCCAGAATATAGTTTAAACTTCAAAAATTCATAACTTTTAATCTGTAAGTCCAAATCAAACAAGTTATATATGAAAAATGATCAGAAAAATCCAATCTATCCATCTGTACTGTTTTCATGCATGTTTAAACAAGTTAACTTGCTGTTTAGTGCAGAACAAGATAAAACACTTTAAAGGGCCATTTATGAGTTTGAAATTTGAATCTTTGGTTCAAATTGATTCAAACCCATCTGGTTTTAGTTGTATTAGCCCAACACACTCATATTGCCATGTTTCATGCATGCATCATATTGTCGCACATTGTTTGGTGATGGTTGTGTATCGGTGTTCTTTGCGGCAGGTTCTGCCTCCGAGGAGTACCGTGATTACCCTAGCAAAGAACCGTATCCGTGCATCGATCCATCAGGCAAGCAACCAACCATTTGATCATATCGATACAATCCCATGTTCTCGTTCCTGCTCTCTTTTACTGCATTAAGACAACGCGTTTCAAACTGCTATGTGCTACGGTAGTTGAACCCATTTCCTCTGCATGACCTGTCATTGCCACAGTAACTAGATGAAACCCACTAGCATGTGTAGGAGTTGTTTGAGCCATATGTATGTGTTGTTCCTACCTTGCTATGCCTGCTATGCTTAGAGTCGTGTCAGGTCTGGTTCATCTGGGTGATGGGCTAGAGTGAAATGATTATGTCGGTAATGAGAGTGATGTGGTGAACACGTTTTGGTAAAGGTATCGATGAGAGGCCATGTAGGAGTACATGGTGGGTTGTTTCATTGAAGCCGACCTTAAGCACTGAGATCTGTATGTGTGATTTAAGAATCAGCTACTACCATGCATTGGGCCCGAAACCAATGGACCCTCTCGGCTTCTCATTCACCCTAGTTCTCTGTCCAGGAGTTGCAAGTAGTTTCTGGTGTTTGTAGCCTACTGGAGGCCGTGGGCAGCGCTGACCGTAGGGGTGGGCTGTGATGCGGTAGGTACGCGGCACGGTGTATCGAATACCCGTTAGGTATCTCGAGAACCCTGTACACATCGTTCGGGGCCGTATGGGAAACCTCGGCCGGACTCCCTGCGGATGGAACCTGGATAGGCGATAAACCTGGATTGGAGGCTTAGGTGATTAGGTAGGTCGTAGCCGACACCCACGTTGGGCTTCCGCTTGAAGGTTGCCGAGTACATGTCGTGTAAACGGCGATAAGTGGTGAGAGCGTGTATGAAGAAGTACACCCCTGCAGGGTTAACATGATCTATTCGAATAGCCGCGTCCGCGGTGAAGGACTACTTGGTTGCCTATACAGTTCATAGACAAGTAAACTAGAAACTACTAAAAGCTTCAAGATAAGCGTGAGTGCCGAGGATGGCCCTCCGTAGGAAGACGGAGGTGAATTCTCGGTTGTGTATTGAAGTGGTGAGTAGTGGACTCGTGTGCGCAAAACCTTTTCAAGTTGGAGCCTCGTAGGATAATTTAGCCAAGAGTCAAAGCTGGCTTGCTGCAATAACTCCACCAACCCTTCTTGACAATGTGCATGTATGTAGGATCTGACGTAAGTCTTGCTGGGTACCTTTGTACTCATGTTGCTATAATTTACTTTCTACAGAAGGCGCTGCAACCCCTTCTGATGGGTTCTTCGTAGACGTTGACATCGACGAGTAGACTAAGGCCCAGGTGGTGACCCTGAGCATGTGAAGGACCATGTAGTATAGCTAGGCTTTCCAAGCCTCTTTTATTTTACTAGTTGTCTGTACTCAGACAAATTACTTCCGCTGCTGGTTTGTATGACTGTATGACTTGAATGTGGGTCGTGTGACCCGTACTTGTATATATGTTATGTATGGCTCTCTGAGCCTTTAAATAAAGTACTTGTGTCGTAGAGTCATGTTGTGATGCCTTGTTGTATTTGCACATATCGAGCATATTGTGTGTATGATTGAAATGCTTGGTATGTGTGGGATCTGACTATCTAGTTGTTTATCTTTAGTAGCCTCTCTTACCGGGAAATGTCTCCTAGTGTTTCCATTGAGCCATGGTAGCATGCTACTGCTCCGGAACACTTAGGCTGGCCGGCATGTGTCCTTCTTCGTTCCTGTGTCTGTCCCTTCGGGGAAATGTCACGCATTGAGTACCGGAGCCCTGTTAGCCCGCTACAGCCCGGTTTAACGGAGTCCTGCTAGCCCAGTGCTACAACACGGACCCACTTGCTGATGATCGACACGTTCGATGCTGGGTCATGGATGCCTGTCCCTGTAGGTCTGTGCCACTTTGGGTTTACGACTAGTCATGTCAGCCCGGGCTCCTTATCATATGGATGCTAGCGACATCATCATATACGTGAGCCAAAAGGCGCAAACGGTCCCGGGCAAAGGTAAGGCGACACCCGTGGGAATACCGTGCGTGAGGCCGCAAAGTGATATGAGGTGTTACCGGCTAGATCGATGTGACACTGAGTCGGGGTCCTGACAGCGTTGGCATCAGAGCTGGACTGCCTGTAGGTTCTCCAAGCCAAACTGGTCGATGTTGAGTCTAGAAATGCTTTAGTTATATGTAGGGGAATTGATTGTGGGATGGTACGTAAGGCTCTTTTTACTTCTTTACCTCATGGCATTCTGATCTGAGTCAGTCCATTCTTCTACCGGGGATTAAGGATTAGGATCTTCTCTTTCTATCAGGTTCACGTGTTATGAATCAGTAGTACCTTATAGGTTTGATGACTACAAGCCTAGTTCATTTCTACTACCTTGTTATGCTGATAAGTTGAACCTAGAACCTTGATATGATATTGTTGAGTGTCTATGCAATTTTTTGATAAATGTCTGAAACCTTTCTTGAGCATTTACAGCCGTTATGCTGTCGAAATTTTGCTAGAAATCCTAATGCCTTTGCATTATGATTGTGCTTTCAGATGGCCACTCGCGACCAAAATCAAGTGGTTCGCCTGACCCGATGCATTGGTGTGACCGGTCATACGTCTATGTTAGTCCGAGTGATGATCGAGACGGGTTACCGTTGGTATCCCGAATACACGGTCGAAGAGCAGTTTCGAGATTTTAACCAAAGCCAGTATCTTTGCACCGTCCGGATATTTCCCTCTTATCCTGGTTCTACCGAGGCTCTTCACTGTTCCTATGGGCTCGGTGTTACTATTGAGATGGCTGTGCAAGATGCGGCTTATTCTATGATGACCATCATGCGAGTCAGGTCTGGCCTGCTTCGCAACACCGACTTTCGGTATATGCCAGCTTCACTTCCTGGAGCGCACGGTTATCTCCGGGCTATCTATGCTGACCCCAGTCAGGAGGACTCACTAACTCGCACCACTGCTGAGTTGCTCGAGGATAAGGACCGAGAGAATCGGGCCTTGAGAATGGAGCTTTTCAACACCCGCGCCGATCATTGGGCCACCTTGACTCGGTTTGCACCGGCTGTGCAAGCTGGATGCATGGATATGAGAGATCTGTATCCTGTTAGGTCTGCTCTGCCGGACATGATGGATTGGCGTGATGTGGGAGGCATCACCCCACCTCGTGGTCCTCGCAGGCCACCGTTTGTTGGTCCAAGACCTCACCCTAGCCCTTTTGGTCCACAGGCTCCTCAGGACCGTTTGTTTCCGGATGCTCACGTTGAACTTCCAGGCTATGGAGGAGACTTCTATGAAAACTACTACGGAGATGACTGAGATAGTAGTAGTTCCACTAGGTATTGTAATAGTTGTATTTCCACCGTCCTGCATGACTTGTGGAATATGACTTAGCATGTAGTAATCCCGGGGTGTAGGAAAAATAATGTATAGGAGCTTGGGATGCCTCTGATGAGATGTAATCCTCCTTTCACCGTAGTAGTACTTGTTGGTCTTGTACTAAACCTCGTATGGTGTGTATGACGATGGAATAAAAGAAGCAGTTTCTGTATCTACCATGTCATACGGATGATCATCTTGCATTCTGAGTTGTCCATTACATTCTACATTCTATGTCGGAATCTTGTCATGTTGGACTAAACCATTGTCTTGTTTTCCTAGGATGGTCAACACCCGCAACAACCCTGCTTCCCCAGAGCAGGCCGAAGGCAGCAGAGTTGGGGATACAAATCTGCCTCACCCTCCCTCTCTGGCAGAAGTTATGCTAGAGGCTGAGAGAAACAAGCGGGAGACCAACCGTTTGTTGGAGCGTATTGAACAGAACACAGCACACCATCAGAGGACTAACTTGGTGTCACTCAGTGATTTCATCAAGTTACATCCACCCACGTTCCACCACTCCGTCGAGCCTCTCGACGCTGATGACTGGCTTCGCAGTATTTCCCACAAACTGCATTCTGCGCTAGTAGCTGAGGCTGACAAGGTCACCTTTGCTGCATATCATCTTGAAGGCCCCGCCAGTCTCTGGTGGGAGAATTATGGAGCTATGCGCCCAGCGGACCATGTCACTACTTGGGCTGAATTCAGCAAGGCTTTCCGTGAACACCACATTCCGGAGGGTCTCATGGACCGTAAACGTGAGGAATTTTGCAGTTTCACCCAAGGTCGACTCTCTGTTGACGCTTACAGCAGGGAGTTTGGTAACCTTGCCCGTTATGCGACGGAGGAAGTTTCTACTGATGCCAAGAAGCAAGCAAGGTTCCGTAAGGGACTTAGTCCTGAGCTTCGCCGCGACCTCCGTCTGCATGAGTGCACATCTTTTCAGAAACTTGTTAACAAGGCTATCAGTGCTGAGACTGGTCAGACTGATTATGAAGCAACACGCAAGCATGGCCGTGACTTGGGTTCCTCATCCGGTGCTGGTCCTCAGAAGCGCCGCGTGTGGGTGCCTAATACTGCCCTGCCACCCAGGTTCACACCGAGGCCATCCTTCCAGGCACCTCGCCCAGCTCAGTCATATGCATCAGCCAAGCCCTATGGTGGTCCAACCAACAATGCTCCCCCACGCACCAGCTCCGTGACTTGTTTCAAGTGTGGGGAATCAGGCCACTATATGCGCGAGTGTCCCCAAACCAACCCCAACCAGACAGCAAAAACTGTTGGCCGCGGCAAGCCGACAGGGAAAGTGTTCCACGCCAAGCCGGCCACCGCTGCACGTGGCCATGTCAACTGTATCTCTGCTGAGGAAGCTCAAGAGGATCCCAACGTCGTTCTCGGTACGCTCCTTGTTAATTGCCACCCAGCATCTGTTCTTTTCGATACAGGAGCATCTCATTCATTTATATCCGAGAGCTATGCTCGTCTGCATAACACCACATTCTGTGAGATGCCCACCTCTATGGTAATTCAAACTCCGGGATCCAAATGGCAAACTTCTAGAGTAAGCCATGGAAATGAAATTCAAGTCGACAAACTTGTTTTTCTCGCATCTTTGATAGCCCTCAAATCTTCGGATATTAATATCATCTTGGGTATGGACTGGATGTCAGCCCATCATGCCAAAATTGATTGCTTCTCTAGGACTGTTCAACTCACCCATTCTTCGGGGAAGATAGTTAATGTCTTGACCCGAGTAGCCAAGCGACAGCTATATTCTCTTAACGCCAGCCCATTGCCAGACCTCGAAGACGTTCCGGTAGTCCGTGACTTTCCGGATGTCTTTCCAGAGGAATTGCCAGGTGTTCCACCTGACAGAGATGTCGAGTTCGTAATAGATCTCATTCCAGGAACTGTCCCGATTTCCAGAAGACCCTACAAGATGGCACCTTTTGAACTAGCCGAGCTTAAGAAACAACTTGATGAGTCCTTGCAAAAGGGTTTCATCCGACCTAGTTCATCTCCTTGGGCTTGCCCCGTCCTCTTCGTCAAGAAGAAGGATGGTACGGACCGGATGGTTGTAGATTATCGACCTGTCAACTTGGTCACAATTAAGAACAAGTATCCGCTCCCCAGGATCAACGACCTGTATGACCAGCTCGCTGGATCCTCAGTCTTCTCTAAAATGGATTTGAGGTTGGGTTACCATCAAATCAAAATCAGAAATGGGGACATTCCGAAAACGGCCTTTGTTACTCGTTATGGCCAATACGAGTACACCGTCATGTCCTTTGGCCTAACCAACGCCCCAGCCACATTCTCCCGCTTGATGAACTCGATCTTCATGGAGTACTTAGATAAGTTCGTCGTGGTTTACCTCGATGATATTCTTATTTACTCGAAGAACGAGGAAGAGCATGCCGAACATCTTAGACTTGTGTTGGAAAAACTCAGAGAGCACCGTCTTTATGCCAAGCTATCCAAGTGCGAGTTTTGGTTGCCAGAAGTGACCTACCTAGGCCACGTAATTTCTGGTAAGGGCATTGCTGTCAATCCCGAGAGAGTCAAGGCTGTTCTCGATTGGACTCCACCTGAGACCGTTAAACAAGTTAGGAGTTTCCTTGGTCTAGCCAGCTATTGTCGCTGCTTTGTTGAAAATTTCTCCAAAGTAGCCAAACCCCTCACGGAACTTCTCAAGAAAGATAAAAAGTTCGAGTGGTCTCCACAATGTGAGCACAGTTTTCAGGAACTGAAAAGGCGTTTAACCTCTGCTCCCGTATTGGTACCGCCAGATTTCTCTAAGGACTTTGTTATCTACTGCGACGCCTCGCGACAAGGACTAGGCTGTATTCTCATGCAAGATCGACACGTAATTGCTTATGCTTCACGGCAATTACACCCACATGAGGAAAACTACCCCACTCATGATCTAGAGCTTGCAGCTGTAGTCCATGCACTCAAAACATGGCGACATTACCTTCTCGGTAATCGTTGCGAAATCTACACTGATCACCAAAGTCTGAAGTATATATTCACCCAACCGGATTTGAATCTCAGGCAAAGACGTTGGGTCGAGTTGATCACAGATTTCGATTTAGGAATAACTTACACCCCAGGGAAGGCCAACGTCATGGCTGACGCGCTAAGTCGTAAATCTTATTGTAACAACCTGATGTTACAACAAAGTCAACCGCTTCTCCATGAGGAATTTCGGAAGCTTAACCTTCACATTGTTCCTCAAGGATTTCTTTCCACCTTGGTGGCGAAACCTACCCTTACGGATCAGATAATCAAAGCACAGAAAGTAGATCCGGGAATTTCCCGCATTAAGAGAAACATCAAGAAAGGAGTTGCGAATTGTTTCTCCATCGATGATCAAGGAGTCGTATACTTCGGGAATCGGCTAGTGGTCCCCAAGGTGCGAAACCTGAGGCGATTGATCCTTAAGGAAGCTCATGAATCTCCTCTCACTATTCATCCCGGTAGCACTAAGATGTATCAGGACCTACGCCAGAGGTTCTGGTGGACTAGGATGAAGAGAGAAATTGCTCAGTATATTGCTAATTGCGACGTCTGCCGTCGTGTAAAAGCAGAGCATCAACGGCCTGCTGGCACCCTCCAACCCCTAGCTATTCCTGAATGGAAATGGGATAAAATTGGTATGGACTTCATTACCGGTTTTCCCAGGACCAAGAGAGGGAATAATGCTATCTTCGTCGTTGTCGATCGTCTTTCCAAAGTGGCCCATTTCTTACCCGTTCGTGAGAGTATAACTGCTAGTCAGTTAGCAGACTTATACATCTCCCGAATAGTGTCTCTCCATGGTGTTCCTTTGGAAATAACTCGGATCGAGGAAGTCTTTTCACCTCTCGATTTTGGGAAAGTTTCCAAAATGCTATGGGAACCCGCCTTTCTTTTAGTACCGCTTTCCACCCTCAATCAAGTGGTCAAGTGGAACGCGTCAACCAGATTCTAGAAGACATGCTTCGAGCTTCTGTTATCTCATTCGGAATGGAGTGGGAGAAATGCCTTCCATTTGCCGAATTTGCTTATAACAACAGCTATCAATCCAGATTGGGCAAAGCCCCTTTCGAAGTTCTCTATGGACGAAGGTGTCGAACGCCTCTTAACTGGTCAGAAACCGGGGAAAGACAATTCTTTGGCCCGGATATGATTCAGGAAGCAGAAGAGCAAGTTCGCATCGTTCGTGAGAAGTTGAAAACAGCCCAATCTCGTCAAAAGAGTCAATATGACCGAAAACATAAGGCTATGACTTTTGAGGTTGACGAGAAGGCTTACCTTCGGGTTACTCCTCTGAAGGGAACCCATCGCTTCGGTATCAAGGGCAAATTGGCTCCTCGTTACATTGGACCCTTTCGCATTCTCGCAAAACGAGGAGAAGTTGCCTACCAATTGGAACTACCTCCACATCTCTCCAGAGTCCACGACGTCTTCCACGTATCTCAACTCAGGCGTTGCTTCTCGGATCCTATCCGTGGAGTGGACCACGAAACGCTTGATCTCCAAGATAATCTCACGTATCGAGAGTACCCCGTTCGTATCCTCGATCAAGCTGAGCGTACCACTCGACGTCATAATATCAAGTTTCTCAAGGTTCAATGGTCGCACCATTCTGAGAATGAAGCAACTTGGGAAAGGGAGGATCGTCTTCGACTCGAGTATCCCGCCTTCTTCCCGGAGGAACCCAAATCTCGGGACGAGATTCTTTTGAGTGGGGGTGAGTTGTCACACCCTAGCTAGTCCATGCATTAGTGTGTGCATCATGTTTAAATATCATTTGAATTGAAATGGGGAAGGACAGAAACCCCCAGAACCCCTTTTAATCCAACTAGGGTTTACTAAAAATTATTTCAAAGAACCTGAAATGCCCTTAAGAATGCTCATCACCTTTGTTTTGGTTCAGAGCCTCTGCCAAAAGTGGTGCACCATTTTCTAGGTCATCCTATGGTCTTTGAATTAATTCATTAGTATTTGAATTTGAGCAGCTCAAATTTTATAAAATATTGGAAATGCCCAAATATTCCCAAACAAAAATGTTTCATGTTGGAAATAATCCAACTATGGACCAGGAGCAGTTTGGTGATTTTTGGAGCCATCTAAGTATTTTTAAAAACTCCACAATGTTGCAGAAAAATAGAAAAAGGGAAATAACAGAAAGACTTACCTAGCACCCGCTAACCGGCCCACCTGCCGGCCCAGCCCAGCGCCACGCCAGCGAGCTACTTGCCGGCCAGGCAGGCAGGCAGGTGCCCGACGGCGGCCGCAGCGTGCGCCACGCAGCTGGCCGTCGCCCTGCTTCACCTCCTCGCCTCGTTGCTGGCTTGGATGAACTCCACGTCGGGCCGTGAACCCCCAGGACACCTCCATTCTCCCCCCAACTCCTCTCCCTCGCTCTCCCATGCCATGGCCGACGCCATCGCCGCCACCCCCTCGCCGTAGCCACCGCCCTCCGTCAACCCCACGCCGTGCCGCCGTGTCCAGGAGCTCCGCCACCCTCCTCTCCTTCGAGCAAGCCGAGCCCCGAGCGCTCGCAAGGCCCGAGTCCACCGCACCGACCTCGACCGAACCGCCGTCGCCGGAGATCCCCTTCAACGCCGTCGTCGCTCCGGCCCATCCCCGGCCGCACCAAGTGTTTCGTCGAGTTCCCTGTGAGCTTAACCATCTTCACCTCCCTTCCTTTCTTGCCCCCGAGCTGTGTAGTGACCTCCCGGAGCTCAACCGCACCCACCGCCGCGGAGCTCGTCGCCGACGTGCTCCCGGTCACCCTCCGGCCACCACTTGGTGTCCATCGTGCTCACCACGTCACGTAGCACCTAACCAACTACTCCCCGCACCTCACCGACCCCTCTAGCCTCAAGTTCGCCTTCGGCCGAACTCCGGCGGCCGCCTAGGTCGTCGCCGGCGCCGATTCCGGCCGCCCCGATCCCAACCGACTCCACCAGAAGCTGCGGCATGTTCCCAGCTATCCATAGCCACCCTCCGCGGCTCGTTTGGTTGCCGAAACGGCCAAACTCACTTCCGCCGCCGCGTCGGGCTCGCCGGCGGCTAAACGCCGGTGCAGCCGATGTTGACTTTGACCACGGTGGGCCCTGGTTGACTCTGATGAGTCAATGACAGGTGGGGCCCAGCCCTGTTAACTAAATAGGTTTAGTTTTAATTAAACTTTAATTAAACTAATTACCCTGACACCCTGGACCCACAGTCAGGTTTGACCTGGACGTCTCCGTTGACCCTGACGTCATTCTGACGCATGGCTGACGCAATAAATTAATTTCTGGATTTATTCTAATATAGGAAATTCCAGAATATAGTTTAAACTTCAAAAATTCATAACTTTTAATCTGTAACTCCAAATCAAACAAGTTATATATGAAAAATGATCAGAAAAATCCAATCTATCCATCTGTACTGTTTTCATGCATGTTTAAACAAGTTAACTTGCTGTTTAGTGCAGAACAAGATAAAACACTTTAAAGGGCCATTTATGAGTTTGAAATTTGAATCTTTGGTTCAAATTGATTCAAACCCATCTGGTTTTAGTTGCATTAGCCCAACACACTCATATTGCCATGTTTCATGCATGCATCATATTGTCGCACATTGTTTGGTGATGGTTGTGTATCGGTGTTCTTTGCGGCAGGTTCTGCCTCCGAGGAGTACCGTGATTACCCTAGCGAAGAACCGTATCCGTGCATCGATCCATCAGGCAAGCAACCAACCATTTGATCATATCGATACAATCCCATGTTCTCGCTCCTGCTCTCTTTTACTGCATTAAGACAACGCGTTTCAAACTGCTGTGTGCTACGGTAGTTGAACCCATTTCCTCTGCATGACCTGTCATTGCCACAGTAACTAGATGAAACCCACTAGCATGTGTAGGAGTTGTTTGAGCCATATGTATGTGTTGTTCCTACCTTGCTATGCCTGCTATGCTTAGAGTCGTGTCAGGTCTGGTTCATCTGGGTGATGGGCTAGAGTGAAATGATTATGTCGGTAATGAGAGTGATGTGGTGAACACGTTTTGGTAAAGGTATCGATGAGAGGCCATGTAGGAGTACATGGTGGGTTGTTTCATTGAAGCCGACCTTAAGCACTGAGATCTGTATGTGTGATTTAAGAATCAGCTACTACCATGCATTGGGCCCGAAACCAATGGACCCTCTCGGCTTCTTATTCACCCTAGTTCTCTGTCCAGGAGTTGCAAGTAGTTTCTGGTGTTTGTAGCCTACTGGAGGCCGTGGGCAGCGCTGACCGTAGGGGTGGGCTGTGATGCGGTAGGTACGTGGCACGGTGTATCGAATACCCGTTAGGTATCTCGAGAACCCTGTACACATCGTTCGGGGCCGTATGGGAAACCTCGGCCGGACTCCCTGCGGATGGAACCTGGATAGGCGATAAACCTGGATTGGAGGCTTAGGTGATTAGGTAGGTCGTGGCCGACACCCACGTTGGGCTTCCGCTTGAAGGTTGCCGAGTACATGTCGTGTAAACGGCGGTAAGTGGTGAGAGCGTGTATGAAGAAGTACACCCCTGCAGGGTTAACATGATCTATTCGAATAGCCGCGTCCGCGGTGAAGGACTACTTGGTTGCCTATACAGTTCATAGACAAGTAAACTGGAAACTACTAAAAGCTTCAAGATAAGCGTGAGTGCCGAGGATGGCCCTCCGTAGGAAGACGGAGGTGGATTCTCGGTTGTGTATTGAAGTGGTGAGTAGTGGACTCGTGTGCGCAAAACCTTTTCAAGTTGGAGCCTCGTAGGATAATTTAGCCAAGAGTCAAAGCTGGCTTGCTGCAATAACTCCACCAACCCTTCTTGACAATGTGCATGTATGTAGGATCTGACGTAAGTCTTGCTGGGTACCTTTGTACTCATGTTGCTATAATTTACTTTCTACAGAAGGCGCTGCAACCCCTTCTGATGGGTTCTTCGTAGACGTTGACATCGACGAGTAGACTAAGGCCCAGGTGGTGATCCTGAGCACGTGAAGGACCATGTAGTATAGCTAGGCTTTCCAAGCCTCTTTTATTTTACTAGTTGTCTGTACTCAGACAAATTACTTCCGCTGCTGGTTTGTATGACTGTATGACTTGAATGTGGGTCGTGTGACCCGTACTTGTATGTATGTTATGTATGGCTCTCTGAGCCTTTAAATAAAGTACTTGTGTCGTAGAGTCATGTTGTGATGCCTTGTTGTATTTGCACATATCGAGCATATTGTGTGTATGATTGAAATGCTTGGTATGTGTGGGATCTGACTATCTAGTTGTTTATCTTTAGTAGCCTCTCTTACCGGGAAATGTCTCCTAGTGTTTCCATTGAGCCATGGTAGCATGCTACTGCTCCGGAACACTTAGGCTGGCCGGCATGTGTCCTTCTTCGTTCCTGTGTCTGTCCCTTCGGGGAAATGTCACGCATTGAGTACCGGAGCCCTGTTAGCCCGCTACAGCCCGGTTTACCGGAGTCCTGCTAGCCCAGTGCTACAGCCCGGACCCACTTGCTGATGACCGACACGTTCGATGCTGGGTCATGGATGCCTGTCCCTGTAGGTCTGTGCCACTTTGGGTTTACGACTAGTCATGTCAGCCCGGGCTCCTTATCATATGGATGCTAGCGACATCATCATATACGTGAGCCAAAAGGCGCAAACGGTCCCGGGCAAAGGTAAGGCGACACCCGTGGGAATACCGTGCGTGAGGCCGCAAAGTGATATGAGGTGTTACCGGCTAGATCGATGTGACACTGAGTCGGGGTCCTGACACAAATGAACTTGGAAAGCATCCTTGCAAAGAAGGATTGAATGGAGTTGTAGTAAAAATCAACAACGAAAAGAATATGCTTGTTCTGGGCTTATGAAAACATCTCAACATTATGAGGTGACAAACGACCACTAACGGAAACCATTGATTTGAGTGAGAGCACCAAAGAGATCAAAAACTTATTTCACCGTGAGAATAGTAGGAAACTTGGATCGTTGATAAGCACCACAATTAGCAACATTCCCAATGGAAGGCTTTAGGTGAAATCTATACCAAGATAACTCCAAGGAAGAAAATGATGGGTTTAAATATCTCATTCCTAACAACTTGTCAATCATGAAACATGAAGTAAACTGTCAAAATGACATAACATCACTTCAAAAGATAAGGTAGAAAGAATTGCACTTCGGAATGCGAGATGAAGAATGCTTGAACTCCTCAAAACAAGACATGTGTTGAGCCCCATGTTTATTTTATATTATAGCTTGGTGGATCTTAACTTCGAGAGAAATCTTGAAGAACAATTAAAGAATTGAAGGAATCCTTGACGAGTGTAACACCCCGGATATGACTTTCCCAATATGTAATCCAACTCTTGTCGTTTCCGGCCTTAAGTTATTTTATTTTCTCTGGTTCGGGTCTTTGTCTCCGTCTGTTGTTATCATTGTCATGCATCTCATATCATGTCATCATCTGCATTGCATTTGCATGCGTGTTCATCTCATGCATTCGAGCATTTTCCCCGTTGTCCATTTTGCATTCCGGCGCTTCGTTCTCCTCCGGTGGTCATTTCTACCTTTCTTTCGTGTGTGGGGATTAAACATTTCCGGATTGGACCGAGACTTGACAAGCGGCCTTGGTTTACTACCGGTAGACCGCCTGTCAAGTTTCGTACCATTTGGACTTCGTTTGGTGCTCCAACGGTTAACCGAGGGACCGAAAAGGCCTCGTGTGTGTTGCAGCCCAACACCCCTCCAAGTTGGCCCAAAACCCACCAAAACCATCTCCATCATCTAGAGTGTTTGATCACGATCGTGTGGCCGCAAACCGCACCTCATTTGGACTCTCCTAGCTCCCTCTATGCCTATAAATAGGTCCTCCTCCGAAAATTCGGATCTCTCCCCCGAAACCCTAGCCCTCTTCTTCCTCCGTGCGCCGGACAACGTCTGCCGGCGCCGTACGTGTCCGCTGCACCCACCGCCACCACGTGGCACATCCCCATACGCCCGGCCGCCTCCCTCCGCCGCTGGCCCGCCGAGCCCAGGCGGGGCCCCCGCGGCCCGCACCGCGCACCGCCCGCCGCGCCATCCCCGCGACCGCGCCCGACCCTCGCCGCCGTTCCGCCCGGGCCGCGCCGCCCTTCACCGGAGAGCGCCACCCCGCGCCGGCGTCCGCTTCCTCCGCCGCCTCGCTGCTCCACCTTGCCGCCCGAAGCCAGCGACCGCCCCGGTGCTCCCTCCGGCCGGCGAGCCCCTCCACTCCGGCGCCTCGCGACAACTCCGGCGAGACACGACACTGTTCCTGCGAGTTCTTCAGCTCCGGCCGGCCATCCTCGACATCCGAGCCAGATCTGGATCCGAGATCCCGTTTGGGTTGACTTTTGCCCCGAAACCCTAGCTCATATGCTCCTGTTCATTGCATCGTAACTCCGCATTCGTAACTCCGTTTTGGGCATTTAGCATATCAAAATGTTCGCCTTAGAGAGCACATCATTTCATTCCATTGCATCATTTTCATTTGAGTTCATCTTGATGCCCGAAATTCTGTTAGAAGAGTGCTACTTGAGATAATTGTCAGATCTGCTGCTCCAGTTAGATATTTGTCATTTTTGCCATGATTATTGTGTGCATGATATGCCCATGAGTTCTACATATATTTTGTTAAGGGTTTTGTCATCTTTCCAGAGGTGCAGCCCATGTATTTTTGTGATGTGTGTGGTGACTAGCACAAGTTTGCAAAGTGAGGCACTTGGTAATTCTGATTTCAGGGACTTAGCATTTCCACTAAGTCCTTGACCTGTTTATCTCATATGGCCATATGTTCATGTTGTTTCCGAGTGATCCGTGCCTCTTTTGAGGATGATCAGTAAGGAATTTTTCTTAATCTTGTAGTGCTCTATCCCTCCATGTCCTTGTTTGCAATTATGGAGCACCCTAGCTTGAGTCAATCGAGCTCTACTTTTGCTACTTCGTGAATCTGGGCAGATTGTCTACTTGTTAGCGATTTTGCCGAGGATGTTGTAGTTGATCCGTGCATGCTATGCTATTGTTCTTGCCATGTCTAGCTTGAATTTTGTGTATTCTTGATGGGTGTATGCTTAGCTTGTCATGACTTGCTCCGTAGTGAGTGCATCGAGCTCGTAAACATGCCTACTTGATATCTGTTTTCAGCATGCTCCAGTTTTCACCAAGTCTGAGAACTGATTATGTTTTTGCCATGTTCACATGCTTGCAATTGTATTTTCTGATCCCTTTTGGCTCAAGGTCACTAAGGGACTTTTGTTAAGCTCTTTGAGTAGCTCCATGCCATGCTTTACTTTGTCATGTTCAGGTCCTTTAGCATATAGTTTTGTTGCTCCGAAGTGTGCTACCTGATCTGAAATTCCAGACAAGTGTTAATTTCACTAAGTCTGAGATCTGTTTACCATATGCATTTTTGCCATGCTTGTTTGAACCTGTTAATGGATGAATTGGCCGTAGCTCAGTGCTAGACTTTTGTTAAGCATCATGAATGCATCCCTGCCATGTATTTTGTTGTCATGTTTGAATGCTGTAGCATGTTCATCTCATTGCATTTAGATGACTACTTGCTGTAAATCGCAGAACGTGGTCATATTTGAATTGCTTGCCATTTCCAAACCGTAACTCCGATTCCGGCGTTCTTTATATCGTTTTCAAGCGATTTCATCTCATCTTTCCAGTGGAACACTTGGATTCCCAAGTTGAGGCCAGGTTCATGCATCCCTTGTCAAATCTTGCATATGCATCCCGCATCGCATCCCGCATAGCATATCATCTTTGCATCATATCGTTTGAGCTTTGCACGTGGTTGATTGTGCCCTTGCTACTTGTTTGTCTTGTTTAGGTAGAGCCGGGAGATGAGTTCTCTAACTAGGAGCCCGTTGAGTTTGCTTTCGAGGATCCAGTCAACTCTGACAACTTTGCAGGCAAGATGATCCTACCCTTGAAATCACTACTATATTTGCTTTGCTAGATGCTCGCTCTTTTGCTATGCCAATGCTACGATGCCTACCACTTGCTTTCAAGCCTCCCAAATTGCCATGTCAAACCCCTAACCCACCATGTCCTAGCAAACCGTTGATTGGCTATGTTACCGCTTTGCTCAGCCCCTCTTATAGCGTTGCTAGTTGTAGGTGAAGATTGGAGGCCGTTCCATTTTGGAACATTATTTACTTGTTGGGATATCATTATATTATCTTGTTATCTTAATGCATCTATATACTTGGTAAAGGGTGGAAGGCTCGGCCTCTCGCCTAGTGTTTTGTTCCACTCTTGCCGCCCTAGTTTCCGTCATATCGGTGTTATGTTCCCGGATTTTTGCGTTCCTTACGCGGTTGGGTTATAATGGGAACCCCTTGACAGTCCGTTTTGAATAAAACTCCTCCAGCAATGCCCAACCTTGGTTTTACCATTTGCCACCTAGCCTTTTCCCTTGGGTTTCGCGGACTCAAGGGTCATCTTATTTTAAACCCCCCGGGCCAGTGCTCCTCTGAGTGTTGGTCCAACCTAGAGCACCGTGCGGGGCCGTCCCTTGGCAACTTGGGTTACGTTGGCTCCCGTACGCTTAGCTTATCCGGTGTGCCCTGAGAACGAGATATGTGCAGCTCCTATCGGGATTTGTCGGCACAGCGGGTGGTGTTGCTGGACTTGTTTTACCATTGTCGGAGTTGTCTTGAAGAACCGGGATACCGAGTCTGATCGGAACGTCTCGGGAGGAGGTCTATTCCTTCGTTGACCATGAGAGCTTGTCATGGGCTAAGTTGGGACTCCCCTGCAGGGATTTGAACTTTCGAAAGCCGTGCCCGCGGTTATGGGCAGATGGGAATTTGTTAATGTCCGGTTGTAGATAACTTGAACCTGAACTTAATTAAAATGAATCAACTGAGTGTGTTACCGTGATGGCCTCTTCTCGGCGGAGTCCGGGAAGTGGACACGGTGTTGGAGTAATGTTTGTGCAGGTTGTCCTCTAGTTTCTCGCTCATGCTTTGCCTTCTCTTCTCGCTCTCTTTAGCGAACAGGATAGCCACCATATATGCTAGTCGCTTGCTGCAGCTCCACATATTTTACCTTGCCTTTCCTATAAGCTTAAATAGTCTTGATCGCGAGGGTGCGAGATTGCTGAGTCCCTGTGGCTCATAGATTACTATTACAACAGATGCAGGGCCTGATGATTCCGCTCCAGGTGACGCACTTGAGCTCAAGTGGGAGTTCGACGAGGACTCTCAACGATACTATGTTTCCTTTCCTGATGATCAGTAGTGGTGCCCTATTGGGGGTGATCGGGACCGTGTCGCATGTTAGGTTATCTTTTATTTTGGCGCCGTAGTCGGACCATGAGTGTTTGGATGATGTAATGTTATTTATGTACCTTGATTGACGTGGCGAGTGTAAGCCAACTATGTTCTCCCCTTTATTATTTATATTACATGGGATGTTGTGAAGATTGCCTTACTTGCGACATATGCCTTCAATGCGATTATGCCTCTAAGTCATGCCTCGACACGTGGGAGATATAGTCGCATCGAGGGTGTTACAAGTTGGTAATCAGAGCCTTCCCCGACCTTAGGAGCCCCCACTGATTGATCGTTTTAGCAGCCGAGTTGTGTCTAGAAAAAATGTTTTGATTCATTTAGGAATTATATATCAGAGAGTTTAGGAATTCTTTTTACTTCCCAGTCTCCTCATCGCTCTGGTAAGGCATCCTGACGTAGAGTTTTGGCTCTTCTCTTCTCAAATTTCACTAAAAAAATTTAGGATCACGCGGGTATCTTGGAATCGTTCCGATGGCTTTATGACGAGAACATTGTCTTGGTGCCTCCTGTCAGGGGTTTTGTGGAAGTGTCCCGGGGAGTTGAGCTCTGAGGTGTTGTCGTCATAATTTTATTGTTGCAATTCTGGAATACCTGAGTTTAGTACGCCGACATCGAAAATCTCTTTTATGCAGTTCGTTGGTGAGATAACCTCGACGCCACCCAGTACTGGGGTGGGAGTTCGGGAGTATCGCCATAACTTGTATAGCGGATGCTTTTCGAAGGTTGAGGTAGATGGTTTCCAAAGTTTTTCTCGGTTATGTGTTGAAGGATGGATACAGCTGGATGTAGGATTTGCGAGATTTGGGTGAGATATTATGCTTCCCCTGTATCCCCAACACCTGATTGCATAACCGGAAAGGTTCGGGAGTTTCATAGGTGGGAATTCTCGTAGCTCTAGTTCTTCTTCCACAGATATTGGTTTGAGATTGGGATTTCTTACCAAGTATTCGTTCTTGATCCGTACCTTTTTGATTTATTTCTCTACCTAAATTCTAAGTGGCTTCTCAATTTATGGATATGTGACCATTTCAAGAGGAATGCATTCGTTCATTTTGTTCGGATGTGAAGACTATATGTTGCAATTTTCATTCCGTTGGATTCAACTTCATTTTATCTGTCTATGTGCTAACGGTGGTCAACCTCTTCAAGATGGCTCCCACTAAGAGCACCAATCAGAATCAGAATCAAGATCCGCCACCACCTCCACCTCCTCCGGAGGCATGGCAAGCTGTGATGGCCGCAACCAATGCAAACACACAGTTGATCATGCAAATTCTTCAAGAGCGAAATCAAGGCAACCAAGGGAACCAAGGCAACAATCAGAATCACTTTGCTACACTCAACCAGTTCCTTGCTAACGGGCCAAAGACTTTCAGCAATTGTGTTGAGGCAACCGATGCTGACGATTGGCTCCTGGATCTGTGCAAGCATTTTGAGTGCAGTAACGTCAGGCCTGGGGACTTTGTCAAGTTCGCTTCCTTCCAACTCAAAGATCAAGCTGCAGAATGGTTCCAGCAATACAAGGATTCCAGAGGTGGACGTGTTATTACCTGGGATGAATTCCGTCAAGATTTCAGAGCTCACCATATCCCTCAGAGCGTGGTTGAAAGCAAGTGTGAGGAAATCCGCAACCTGAAGCAAGGCTCTTTGTCTGTCTATGACTACAACAAGTTGTTTCAGAAGCTCGCCCGCTTTGCCAAGCAGGACGTCCCTGATGAGAAGAGCATGATATACCAGTTCAGGGGTGGTCTCAGAGAAGAAATTCAGCTAGCTCTTGTTCTCTTCGAGCCCTTGAGATACGATGAGTTCTACAACATGGGACTGAAGAAAGAGGCCGCTCAATTGAGGTGTGATGCTTCCAAGAAGCGAGTCAGAGATGCTACTCCTTCTTCCTCTACTCAAGTGGCCAAGCAGCAGAAGTATTGGCTTCCTCCTCCTCCGTTCCGTCAGCCGTATCAGCAGAAGAGCAAGGGTGGCAGTGGATCTTCCCACCCACCCAACCCTGGTTTTCAGAACAAGACTTCGTCTCAAGCTCCAAGATCGAGTGCTCCGTACCACCGTCCGCTTTCAGAGGTCACGTGCAACAAGTGCCAACAGAAGGGTCACTATGCCAACAAGTGCTTCAATCAGAGGCGTCTCCCTCCTCCTCCTCCTATGAGATCGGCAAGTACAGCCGTGGTCAAGCATAACCCCAAGCACGCCAAGGTCAACTTGCTGAATGCAGCTCAGGCAGAGGACTCATCAGATGTCATCATGGGTAACTTTCCAGTTAACTCTTTTCCCGCAAAACTTCTTTTTGACACTGGTGCATCGCATTGTTTCATGTCAAGATCATTTGTTTCCAAGCATGACTTCATTTCGCAAATGTTGGGTAAACCTATGGGAGTGGTTTCTCCGGCTAAGTCTATGAGGGCTACTTCAATAGTCCCGGATATTTCTATCATGATGGGTGATTTCAAGTTTCTGGCTTCCCCAATGGTTCTTGGTAACTCGGATACTGATCTTATTCTCAGGATGGATTGGCTTTCTAAGCACAAGGCTCAGCTTGATTGTGCAGCCAGGCAGATTCAATTGACTCATTCGTCTGAGGATGTAATTGTCTTTGCCGCGAATGACGATACCATCCGTCTATTTTCTCTCAATGAGAAGGGTGAACTGGATGCCATCTCGCAAATTCCAGTCGTTTGCGAATATCAAGACGTCTTTCCAGAAGAGCTTCCAGGAATGCCTCCGCACCGGCCAGTTGAATTTGTCATTGATCTTGAGCCCGGCACGGAACCTGTGTGCAAGCGTCCTTACAAGCTCGGACCTGAAGAGTTGAAGGAGCTGAAGAAGCAACTCGATATTCAAGAGAGAATGGGTCTCATCCGGCCTAGTTCTTCTCCGTGGGGTTGTGGTGTTCTTTTTGTGAAGAAGAAGGATGGAACGGACCGACTTTGTGTTGATTACCGTCCATTGAACAAGAAGACCATCAAGAACAAATACCCACTTCCCAACATCAACGAGCTGTTCGAACAACTCAAAGGTGCCCAAGTATTCTCCAAGCTTGATCTCCGTATGGGTTATCATCAGATTCGAATCCGTGAGCAAGATATTCCCAAGACGGCTTTCAGAACAAGCTATGGTTCATATGAATACACTGTCATGTCTTTTGGCCTCGTCAACGCTCCTCCGACGTTCTCTCGCATGATGAACTTCATCTTCAACGCCTACACCAATGACTTCGTTTTGGTCTATCTCGACGACATTCTGGTTTTCTCGAAGAACAAGGAAGATCATGCCAAGCACTTGCGTTTGGTACTCGATAAGCTGAGGGAACACAAGTTCTACGCCAAGTTCTCCAAGTGCGAATTTTGGCTCGATGAGGTTCTTTATCTTGGTCATATCATCTCTGCCAAGGGCATTGCCGTGAATCCTGAGAAGGTGTCTGCAATTGTGAATTGGGAACCTCCTCAGAACGTGAAGCAACTCCGTAGCTTCCTCGGTCTCGCAAGCTACTGCCGAAGATTCGTTGAAAACTTTTCCAAGATCGCGAAGCCTCTCTCAAATCTTCTCCAGAAGCACGTCAAGTACGTTTGGTCTCCGGAGTGTGACATTGCTTTCAACACTTTGAAAGAGAAATTGATCACTGCTCCAGTCCTGACTCCGCCCGATGAATCCAAGCCGTACGAGGTCTTTTGTGATGCCTCTCTCCAAGGTCTTGGCGCAGTGTTGATGCAAGAGAAGAAAGTGGTTGCTTATACCTCTCGCCAGTTGAAGCCCAATGAGAAGAACTACCCCACTCATGATCTCGAGTTGGCGGCAGTTGTGCATGCTCTTTTGACTTGGAGACATCTCTTATTGGGAAGAAAAGTGGACATTTTCACTGATCACAAGAGTCTCAAGTACATCTTCACTCAGCCTAATCTCAACCTCAGGCAAACTCGATGGGTCGAAATGATTCAAGAGTATAATCCGAGTATTGAGTATACTCCAGGCAAGGCCAATGTGATTGCTGACGCATTGAGCAGGAAGGCTTATTGCAACAGTCTGATTCTCAAGCCTTATCAACCCGAGCTTTGTGAAGCTTTCCGCAAACTTAATCTGCAAGTTGTTCCTCAAGGTTTCCTCGCCAACCTTCAAGTCTCTCCTACATTGGAAGACCAGATTCGCCAAGCTCAGCTTCTTGATGCTATGGTGAAGAAGGTGAAGATTGGGATTGCCAAGAGTCAACCCAAGTACAAGTGCTACCGCCTTGATGACAAGGATACTCTCTTCTTCGAGGATCGTATTGTTGTACCCAAAGGTGACCTCCGTAAAGTGATCATGAACGAGGCTCACAATTCTCTCCTCTCCATCCACCCTGGGAGCACGAAGATGTATCAGGACCTCAAGCAGACTTATTGGTGGACTCGAATGAAGCGCGAGATTGCTCAATTCGTGAATGAGTGTGCTGTCTCCAGAAGAGTGAAGGCAGAACAAAAGGCCAGCTGGTCTCCTCCAACCTCTTGCCATTCCAGAATGGAAGTTTGACCACATTGAGATGGACTTCGTGACTGGGTTTCCAAAGTCCAAGCGTGGCAATGATGCTATATTCGTTGTCATCGACAAACTCACTAAAGTGGCTCACTTTCTGCCTATCAAAGAGTCAATCACTGCAGCTCAATTGGCGGAACTCTATACCTCTCGAATTGTCTCTCTGCACGGTATTCCTCAAGTGATATCTTCAGACCGTGGCAGCATCTTTACCTCCAAGTTTTGGGATTCTTTTCAGAAGGCCATGGGCACCAACATCCGCTTCAGCACAACTTTCCATCCTCAAACTAGCGGTCAAGTCGAGCGTGTCAACCAGATTCTTGAAGATATGCTCAGGGCTTGTGTGATCTCCTTCGGCATGAAGTGGGAGGATTGTCTTCCTTATGCTGAATTCTCCTACAACAACAGTTTTCAAGCAAGTTCGGGCAAGGCCCCATTTGAAATCCTGTATGGCAGGAAGTGCCGTACCCCTCTCAACTAGGCTGAAACCGGTGAACGTCAGCTGCTGGGTAATGACTTAATCACAGAGGCAGAGGAAATGTGCAAAGTCATTCGAGATAACCTCAAAGCATCCCAATCCCGCCAGAAGAGCTACTATGATAGTAAGCACCGTGATTTGGCTTTCGAGATCGGAGATCATGTTTACCTCCGTGTCTCTCCTATGAAAGGTACTCGTCGCTTCGGTATCAAAGGGAAGCTTGCCCCTAGATACGTGGGACCTTTCAAGATTGTCAGCAAGAGAGGCGATCTCGCCTATCAACTCGAGCTTCCTTCAAACTTTGCAAATGTTCATGACGTGTTCCATGTCTCTCAGCTCCGAAAGTGCTTCAAGACTCCTGACCGCACCGTCAACTTCGAGGACATTGAGCTCCAAGAAGATCTCTCCTATCGTGAGCACCCAGTTGCTATTCTTGAAGAGACTGAACGCAAGACTCGCAACAACTCAATCAAATTCCTCAAAGTCAAGTGGTCACACCATTCCGACCGTGAAGCTACCTGGGAACGCGAGGATCACCTCCGTTTTGAGTACCCGGCGTTCTTTCAGTCCTAGATCTCGGGATGAGATCCTTTCGTAGTGGTGGAGTGTTGTAACACCCCGGATATGACTTTCCCAATATGTAATCCAACTCTTGCCGTTTCCGTCCTTAAGTTATTTTATTTTCTCGGGTTCAGGTCTTTGTCTCCGTGTGTTGTTATCATTGTCATGCATCTCATATCATGTCATCATGTGCATTACATTTGCATACGTGTTCATCTCATGCATTCGAGCATTTTCCCCGTTGTCCATTTTGCATTCTGGCGCTTCGTTCTCCTCCGGTGGTCATTTCTACCTTTCTTTCGTGTGTGGGGATTAAAAATTTCTGGATTGGACCGAGACTTGCCAAGCAGCCTTGGTTTACTACCGGTAGACCGCATGTCAAGTTTCGTACCATTTGGACTTCGTTTGATGCTCCAACGGTTAACCAAGGGACCGAAAAGGCCTCGTGTGTGTTGCAGCCCAACACCCCTCCAAGTTGGCCCAAAACCCACCAAAACCCTCTCCATCATCTAGAGTGTTCGATCATGATTCTGTGGCCGCAAACCGCACCTCATTTGGACTCTCCTAGCTCCCTCTATGCCTATAAATAGGTCCTCCTCCGAAAATTCGGATCTCTCCCCCGAAACCCTAGCCCTCTTCTTCCTCCGTGCGCCGGACAACGTCCGCCGGTGCCGGACGTGTCCACTGCACCCGCCGCCGCCACGTGGCAACTCCCCATACGCCCGGCCGCCTCCCTCCGCAGCCGGCCCGCCGAGCCCAGGCGGGGCCCCTGCGGCCCGCACCGCGTACCGCCCGCCGCGCCATCCCCGCGACCGCGCCCGACCCTCGCCGCCGTTCCGCCCGGGCCGCGCCGTCCTTCACCGGAGAGCGCCACCCCGTGCCGGCGTCCGCTTCCTCCGCCGCCTCGCCGCTCCACCTCGTTGCCCGAAGCCGGCGACCGCCAAGGTGCTCCCTCCGGCCGGCGAGCCCCTCCACTCCGGCGCCCCGCGACAACTCCGGCGAGACACGACACTGTTCCGGCGAGTTCTTCAGCTCCGGCCGGCCATCCTCGACATCTGCGCCAGATCTGGATCTGAGACCCCGTTTGGGTTGACTTTTGCCCCGAAACCCTAGCTCACATGCTCCTGTTCATTGCATCGTAACTCCGCATCTGTAGCTCCGTTTTGGGCATTTAGCATATCAAAATGTTCGCCTTAGAGAGCACATCATTTCATTCCATTGCATCATTTTCATTTGAGTTCATCTTGATGCCCGAAATTCTGTTAGAAGAGTGCTACTTGAGATAATTGTCAGATCTGCTGCTCCATTTAGATATTTGTCATTTTTGCCATGATTATTGTGTGCATGATATGCCCATGAGTTCTACATATGTTTTGTTAAGGGTTTTTCCATCTTTCCAGAGGTGCAACCCATGTATTTTTGTGATGTGTGTGGTGACTAGCACAAGCTTGCAAAGTGAGGCACTTGGTAATTCTGATTTCAGGGACTTAGCATTTCCACTAAGTCCTTGACCTGTTTATCTCATATGGCCATATGTTCATGTTGTTTCCGAGTGATCCGTGCCTCTTTTGAGGATGATCAGTAAGGAATTTTTGTTAATCTTGTAGTGCTCTATCCCTCCATGTCTTGTTTGCAATTATGGAGCACCCTAGCTTGAGTCAATCGAGCTCTACTTTTGCTACTTCGTGAATCTGGGCAGATTGTCTACTTGTTAGCGATTTTGCCGAGGATGTTGTAGTTGATCCGTGCATGCTATGCTATTGTTCTTGCCATGTCTAGCTTGAATTTTGTGTATTCTTGATGGGTGTATGCTTAGCTTGTCATGACTTGCTCCGTAGTGAGTGCATCGAGCTCGTAAACATGCCTACTTGATATCTGTTTTTAGCATGCTCCAGTTTTCACCAAGTCTGAGAACTGATTATGTTTTTGCCATGTTCACATGCTTGCAATTGTATTTTCTGATCCCTTTTGGCTCACGGTCACTAAGGGACTTTTGTTAAGCTCTTTGAGTAGCTCCATGCCATGCTTTACTTTGTCATGTTCAGGTCCTGTAGCATATAGTTTTGTTGCTCCGAAGTGTGCTACCTGATCTGAAATTCCAGACAAGTGTTAATTTCACAAAGTCTGAGATCTGTTTACCATATGCATTTTTGCCATGCTTGTTTGAACCTGTTAATGGATGAATTGGCTGTAGCTCAGTGCTAGACTTTTGTTAAGCATCATGAATTCATCCCTGCCATGTATTTTGTTGTCATGTTTGAATGCTGTAGCATGTTCATCTCATTGCATTTAGATGACTACTTGCTGTAAATCGCAGAACGTGGTCATATTTGAATTGTTTGCCTTTTCCAAACCGTAACTCCGATTCCGGCGTTCTTTATATCGTTTTCAAGCGATTTCATATCATCTTTCCAGTGGAACACTTGGATTCTCAAGTTGAGGCCAGGTTCATGCATCCCTTGTCAAATCTTGCATATGCATCCTGCATCGCATCCCGCATAGCATATCATCTTTGCATCATATCGTTTGAGCGTTGCACGTGGTTGATTGTGCCCTTGCTACTTGTTTGTCTTGTTTAGGTAGAGCCGGGAGACGACTTCGCTAACGAGGAGCCCGTTGAGTTCGCTTTCGAGGATCCAGTCAACTCTGACAACTTTGCAGGCAAGATGATCCTACCCTCGAAATCACTACTATCTTTGCTTTGCTAGATGCTCGCTCTTTTGCTATGCCAATGCTACGATGCCTACCACTTGCTTTCAAGCCTCCCAAATTGCCATGTCAAACCCCTAACCCACCATGTCCTAGCAAACCGTTGATTGGCTATGTTACCGCTTTGCTCAGCCCCTCTTATAGCGTTGCTAGTTGTAGGTGAAGATTGGAGGCCGTTCCATTTTGGAACATTATTTACTTGTTGGGATATCATTATATTATCTTGTTATCTTAATGCATCTATATACTTGGTAAAGGGTGGAAGGCTTGGCCTCTCGCCTAGTGTTTTGTTCCACTCTTGCCGCCCTAGTTTCCGTCATATCGGTGTTATGTTCCCGGATTTTTGCATTCCTTACGTGGTTGGGTTATAATGGGAACCCCTTGATAGTCCGTTTTGAATAAAACTCCTCCAGCAATGCCCAACCTTGGTTTTACCATTTGCCACCTAGCCTTTTCCCTTGGGTTTCACGGACTCAAGGGTCATCTTATTTTAAACCCCCCAGGCCAGTGCTCCTCTGAGTGTTGGTCCAACCTAGAGCACCGTGCGGGGGCGTCCCTTGGCAACTTGGGTTACGTTGGCTCCCGTACGCTTAGCTTATCCGGTGTGCCCTGAGAACGAGACATGTGCAGCTCCTATCGGGATTTGTCGGCACAGCGGGTGGTGTTGCTAGACTTGTTTTACCATTGTCGGAGTTGTCTTGAAGAACCGGGATACCGAGTCTGATCGGAATGTCTCGGGAGGAGGTCTATTCCTTCGTTGACCGTGAGAGCTTGTCATGGGCTAAGTTGGGACTCCCCTGCAGGGATTTGAACTTTCGAAAGCCATGCCCGCGGTTATGGGTAGATGGGAATTTGTTAATGTCCGGTTGTAGGTAACTTGAACCTTAACTTAATTAAAATGAATCAACTGAGTGTGTTACCGTGATGGCCTCTTCTCGGTGGAGTCCGGGAAGTGGACACGGTGTTGGAGTAATGTTTGCGTAGGTTGTCCTCTAGTTTCTCGCTCGCGCTTTGCCTTCTCTTCTCGCTCTCTTTGGCGAACAGGATAGCCACCATATATGCTAGTCGCTTCCTGTAGCTCCACATATTTTACCTTGCCTTTCCTATAAGCTTAAATAGTCTTGATCGCGAGGGTGCGAGATTGTTGAGTCCCTGTGGCTCACAGATTACTATTACACCAGATGCAGGGCCTGATGATTCCGCTCCAGGTGACGCGCTTGAGCTCAAGTGGGAGTTCGACGAGGACTCTCAACGATACTATGTTTCCTTTCCTGATGATCAGTAGTGGTGCCCTGTTGGGGGTGATCGGGACCGTGTCGCATGTTAGGTTATCTTTTATTTTGGCGCCGTAGTCGGGCCATGAGTGTTCGAATGATGTAATATTATTTATGTACCTTGATTGACGTGGCGAGTGTAAGCCAACTATGTTCTCCCCTTTATTATTTATATTACATGGGATGTTTTGAAGATTGCCTTACTTGCGACATATGCCTTCAATGCGATTATGCCTCTAAGTCGTGCCTCGACACGTGGGAGATATAGTCGCATCGAGGGTGTTACAACGAGCCACCACGTAGAGCCTCCAAGAAGAACTCCAGTAAGAAAAGAAATGGTAGGTAGGAAGTGAAGGTTGAAAAAAAAATAAGATGAAAACCTTGTGATGATTTAGATGGAGCTTCGCGATGAGATAATCGAGAAATCTTGGAACTCCAGAAAAGAAAAGATGAAGCATCTCGAACCGAGAATGTGACATGATGAACAACTCTAGAAAGAAGAATTTAGATCACTTGGATGAAACAATAATAAGAATTACGTTATGCGTGTCCTTCACCAATTTAAATTGATGACAAGCAACGGATTTGGCATACTACTTATTCTCATAGAAAGGACTAAGAGAGATATAGCGCAAACTTGAGAAGGTCTTCAACGAACCATCGGTAGGATTGAAACAACGAATAAATTAATATGAGAACATAGGCATAGGAATCTTGAATAAATCGTTGTAAGAATTACAAAATGAACAAGGAAAAGATAGCGAAACACCGGGAAGAATTTGTAAAAGAATGGAGATACTTGAGAGAATTTAGATACATGAGAACGAATAGATCACGAGCTGACTAGAGGATACTTGAATGATGCACCGGAATAATATTGAGATGAACGAAGAGGCATCAATTTAGAATAATTGGAGAATGAAGATGAAAACTTAGAACGAAGAAACCCTCTGAAATGATGGCCTTTGGATGATCAAGAAATGAAAACAACTCATGAAATGCTCTGGATGGGTATGAAAAGAATTTCTCACGATTGGAACAATTATGAGGATGACATGAAGCTAGAATCATGAATCTTCAAGAGAACGGACCAAGATTTAAGAGAAGCTCTTCTTGGGTCTTCAAATGTTAAGAATGATGATTAGAACCACCATGAAAGTTGATGAGACACTCCAGAATGAAAATTAGAAAGGTTGAATCAAGGATGAAAAGAATTTGAAAGATCTCGAAGAAAGACATTTGACTGATGAATTCACCCTTACGTCAGACTTCGAAAAGAATTTGAGAATAACTCCGGGAAAATTAGAAGAGTCCGGTAAGATCCTGGGAAAAGACATGTGGGTTAGGGGACCACTCAAAAGAAACACTATTGAAATGACTGCTTGAAAGAGAGATTGCACCGATTGGATTAAATTGCTTGAATGAGATAACAATCTGAAAATAGCTTGAACAGGATAAGAATGGAAACACAAGACTTCTGAGATATCTTTAACACTCTGGAGAAGAAATAGAGGGAGGTGAATAATTCAGAGGTCCACCGGTATGAGAAAGCATTTGAAAGGAGGAAAGGGATATGATCAACACCGAAAGCTTGAATTGAATCCACCAGAGAAGAAAAAGAACGAAGAATGATGAACTTGAAGCTTCTGAGCATCTCCACGAGAAATAACCAGCTAAGAACATTGAAAGAAAAGAATGAAGAGACTTCACATCCATAAGATGGATACTTGATTAAGAAATATGAGTCCTTGAAGAAAAAGGGTGGGAGGGCGGGAAAAAACAAAGACAACTTGGGACGGATGAAACTAACACCATTGAAAAGAAGTGATAATTGATCTTGCAAATGTTGAAGGGATCGGCTTAACTTGAAGAGAAGCACGCCGGTTGAGAAGAAATTGAGATGGAAAACTTGATGATTGAACGGATTTGCATTCACATCGAAATATGAGAACACCGCTTCGAAAAGGTATGGAATCAACACTTGACTTCGAAGCAACTCGAATACCACAATCATAACAAAAACAAAGGATTTGGCTTGCAGAATAAGTCGGGAGCAAACATATGATAGACCCATATCGTATCATGTGCCTGTTGGAAAGAATTCCTACGTGATACTTGAATCCCCACCTATAAACTCCTGAAACTTTCTGGTTATGCAATCTGGTGTTGGGATACAGGGAGGCACAATATATATCACACAACTAACAAGCCCTGCACTCAAACTGTATCCATCCGTCAACACATAACCAAGAAAACTTTAGAAATCGTGTACCTCAACCTTCGAAAAGCATCCGTTATACGAGTTATGGCAATACTCCTGAACTCCCGCCCCGGTACTGGGTGGCGTCGAGGTTATCTCACCAACAACTGCATAAAGAGATTTTCGATGTCGGCGAACTCAAGTATTCCAGAACTGCAACGATAAAATTGTGACGACAACACCTTGGAGCTCAACTCCCCGGGACACTGCCACAACCCCTAAATGTCAGTAGGCACCAAGAACAATGTTCTCGTCTCAAGAATATCAGAATGATCCCAAGATACCCGCGTGATCCTAAAAAAATTTGTGAAATTTGAGGAGAGAAAAGACAAAACATCTACGTCAGGAAGCCTCACCAGAGCGACAAAGGGACTGAGGAGTAAAAAGAGTCCTACTCTCCGATATATATAATCCTAAGACTCAAAACATTTTGTTCTAGACTCAACAACATAAGCGGTTCGATCAAGCAGGGGGCTCCTAAGTCGAGGATGGCTCTAATTACCAACTTGTAACACCCACGATGCGGCTATATCTCCCACGTGTCGAGGCACGACTTAGAGGCATAACCGCATAGTGGTTTTGTCGCAAGAGGGGTAATCTTCACACAATCCCATGTAATGAACAAGAAAGGGATAAATAGAGTTGTCTTACAACCGCCACATCAGACAATACTTAAATAAATCATACATCATTCAAAATACACACATAGACCGACTACGATCAACTCCAAATGAAAGGAAGATAACCCCAAATGCTAGATCCCCGATCATCCCAACTGGTCTCCACTACTGATCAACAGGAAATGAAACATAGTAACAACCAAGGTCCTCGGTGAACTCCCACTTGAGTTTGGTAGCATCACCTGCACTGGTATCATCGTCACCTGCAACTGTTTTGGTAGTATCTGTGAGTCACGAGGACTCAGCAATCTCAAAACCCGCAAGATCAAGACTTTTTGAGCTTATGGGTAGGATAAGGTAATGAGGTGGAGTTGTAGCAAGCGCTAAGCAAATATGGTGGCTAACATACGCAAACAAGAGTAAGATGAGAAGCTACGCAATGGTCGTGAAGCTAGAAGTGATCAAGAAGTGATCCTGAAACTACTTACGTTCAAACATAACCCAAACTGTGTTCACTTCCCGGACTCCGCCGAAAAGAGGCCATCACGGCTACACACGCGGTTGATTCATTTTAATAAATTCAAGTGTCAAGTTCTCTACAACCGGATATTAACAAATTCCCATCTGCCACATAATTGTGGGCACGGCTCTCGAAAGTTTATACCCTGCAGGGGTGTCCCAACTTAGCCCATCACAAGCTCTCACGATCAACGAAGGATATTCCTTCTCCTGGAAAGACCTAATCAGTCTCAGAATCCCGGTTACAAGACATTTCAACAATGGTAAAACAAGTGCAGCAAGACCGCCCGATGTGCCGACAAATCCCGATAGGAGCTGCACATATCTCATTCTCAGGGCACACCGGATGAACACTACGTACAGCAACCGAATACCCCGGGTGAAGGGGTGGAACCGCAAGTGGCTCATGGTTGGACCAACACTCAGAGGAGCACTGGCCCGGGGGGGTTAAAACAAACATGACCCTCGGGTTTGCATCCCCAAGGGAAAGTTATAGGTTGTTAGGAAAATGTGAAACCAAGGTTGGGCCTTGCTTGAGGAGTTTTATTCAAAGTGGACTGTCAAGGGGGTCCCATAACCCCAACCGCGTAACGAACGCAAAATCAAGGAACATAACACCGGTATGACGGAAACAAAGGCGGCAAGAGTAGAACAAAACACCAGGCATAAGGCCGGGCCTTCCACCCTTTACCAAGTATATAGATGCATTAATTAAAATAAGAGATAATGTCATATCCCAACACATCCATGTTCCAACATGGAACAACCTGCAAGGCACCTGCAACTAGCAACGCTATAAGAGGGGCTTAGAAAAAGTGGTAACTTAGCCAAACAACAGTTTGCTAGGAAGGTGGGTTAGAGGCTTGTCATGGCAATATGGGAGGCATGATATAAGAAGTGGTAGGTAGCGCGACATAGCGATAGAACGAACAACTAGCAAGCAAAGATAGAAGTGATATCGAGGGAAATGGTCATCTTGCCTAAAATCCCACAAGGAAGAATAATGAGTCCGTGAAGTAGACGAACCAACGTAGTCGAATGAATCCTCACAACTTCGGAACGAAACCGAAGCTAACGAGGGAAGCAAATCGGAAAGAAGCAAGCAACATGTTAAACACACAAGCATAATCATGGCATGATGCACACCCAAGGATGATGCATGTCCGGTTTAAATATGCATGGCATGGCAAAGTGCACAAGCAAAACTACAAGTTAAGTGGATCTCAACATGTAACAAGATGCATGTTGACGATACATCACATTCGATTATTTAGTTCACTCCCGGTTAGGTACTCAACAATATTAAATGTTGGTTAACATGGTAAGAGGTGAGGCATAAGTAAACTAACTATTTAGGCAAGTTTAAATGAGGCCGGAACAACAAACGACAAGTCTGGAGAATCCTCATATGCATATTTCCAATTTGGTACTGTTCTGCCCTAAGACATATTTTAGAGTTCTTAAACATGCATAGTAAGTGCACCAAGTTAATCTATGCATTTTTCTACCCCATTTACATATAAATATTATTAAATTCAGAGCTATGGTTATTTAGTTATGAAATAAACCATTTTAACATGGCATATGAGCAAATTTGAACAAACAGCATTTTAAACATTTTACACATGGATGAAAGTTGCATATTACGAAACTAGATGAAATTCTAAGTATTTTACATATATATATATATCATTTTAATCCGATGCACGGTTATTTAGTTGTGAGCATTTCAATATGATGGCATTTTCTGTAATTATGCAATGACCAGGATAAATGATAACCAGAACGGGAAAAAAATGTCTATGGGCCGAATTTGCTGGAACTGGGCCTGAACAGAGCACTGGGTAGCTGGGCTGCTCACCGGGTCGGCCCAAGTCGGTGGAGGTGGCTACAGGCCTGGCGGCTCGGGCTGACGAAGTGGGCAGCTGGGCCTTGGGTGGATCGAGCGAGGAGGTGGACGGGGCACGGTGCGGGTCAACGTGAGCGACGTAGGGTCAAGGTACTCGTCCCTGTCGCCTGAAGCAGAGGACGAGTGGGCACCCTGGCTCTAGGAACATGGCGGAGCGGTGAGATCCGGCGGTCTTGGCCACGAGGAACTCTGGTGGTGGCGCTGCTCGATCGAGCGAAGAGGGCAGCAGCGGGATTGAGCGGGCAAACCAGGGGAGACAGCAGCGTTGGAGTGGAGCAGCTCGATGCAGAGGAGGTAGACATGGCGCCGCGGTGCTACGGCGAGGCAAGGGGGAGGCGACCCGGAACTGGCCAGATCCAAGGCGGAGCGACCGGATCAGGGCAGTGGTGGTGGAGAACAATGTCGGTAGCAGGATTCCATGGGCGACGGCGGCTGTTGCTCCCTGGTGCAGCACAAGAGAGAGAGAGACGGAGGGAGATGAGCACAGACCGCAGGTGAAGGAAAGGAAGAAGGAACGAGAGGTAGGAGGCGCGAGGTGGCGCCGGTGCTGCTGCTGGGACGAGGAGGAGGAACTCGGGGAAGGAGCACGGCGCAGCAGAGGGGGTCCATAGTGCGCGGGGTTGCTGCTTCGGCGATCTACGACTCGCGGTCTACGGCTGTAGCGAGCGCTCTCGCTCGCGAAGAGCTCGCTACTCTCGACCCGGAGGCGGCTGAGGGTGGCGATGGGTTGGTGGATCGGGAGGTGGCTGGATTGGTGGATGGCTGCGAGCGCACTGGTTGGGTGGAGTTGGATCGAGGGATTGGCTGGATTTGGATCGGGCAAGATGGAGGCTCGTTGGTTCAATGCTGAAAACAAGGAGAGTGGCGGCGGCTTGGGGATGGGACGGATGGGACAAGGTCCCTAGGTTTTAGGGTTAGACTGTTATATAGGTAGGGGATTAGGGTAGGGGTTAACCCTGTCCGTCCGATAGTAATCGGGCGGTCAAGAATAAATAGGCTTAGGGAGTCCAAATAAGAAAACGGAGATGTTTTAGGGATGTTTGGGGATGATCCGGACCCAATGGTGACGACTGTCTGGGTTGGGTTCGGGACAACTTCCGGACGCGCGCGAGGGGTCTGAGTAAAGTGTAGAGAGGGTCAAACAGTCACCCTGTTGGTCTCGGAATGGTCAACAAAGGCAAGGGGTCCGAGGGAAGGTGATGAAGGAAAAGGGAGAAACGGCAACGACGAGCGAATTCAAGTTTTATGAAAACATGCAAATGCAATGCGCATGATGCGATGATGAATGCAACAAAAAATTATTAACACCGCTCACATGGAAAATAGGGAAGGCGTCTGGAGCGCCGGTCTCGGGTCGTCTCACACTTATTGCTCTTAGTACATTCGTTGCATGGCAATCCCTAATCCTCATGTTTATATCGATTGATGGGCATCTCCATAGCCCGTTGGTTAGCCGCATCGATGTGAGACTTTCTTTCTTTTTTGTCTTCTCTATATTTTCCCCTACCATCATACTCTATTCCACCCATAGTGCTATATCCATGGCTTGTGCTCATGTATTGCATAATAGTTGAAAAAGCTGAAGCACGTTAAAAAGTATGAATCAATTGCTCGGCTTGTCATCGGGGTTGTGCATGATAAATACGTTGTGTTAAGAAGACAGAGCATGACAAGACTATATGATTTTGTAAGGATAACTTATTTTAGCATTGATATTTTGAAAGACATGGTTGCTTGTTGATATGCTTGAGTATCTAAATTATCATGTCAAAACTAGACTATTGCTTTGAATCACATAAAAGTCCAGTTGTCCATGCTATAAAGAAAAGAATACGATATGACATGTTAAATAGCACTCCACATCAAAAAATTTGTGTTTATCACTTACCTACTCGAGGACGAGTAGGAGTTAAGCTTGGGGGTGCTGATACGTCTCCAACGTATCTATAATTTTTGATTGTTCCATGATGTTATATTATCAATCTTGGATGTTTTATAATCATTTTATATTCATTTTATATCATTTTTTGGTACTAGCCTATTAACATAGTGCCAAGTGCCAGTTCCTGTTTTTTCCCTGTTTTTTACATCACAGAAAATCAATATCAGACGGAGTCCAAATGCCACGAAACTTTACGGAGATATTTTATGGACCATAAGGAACATGTTGGGCCCTGGTTGCACCTGGGGGAGTCCCGAGGAGGGGACAACCCACCAGGGCATGCTAGGAGGCCCAGGCGCGCCCTGGTGGGTTGTGCCCACCTCGGGTGCCCCCCGGACCGCCTCTTTGCTCTATAAATACCCCAAAAATACCAGAACACTAGGCGAGTCGACGAAATATTCATCCAGTCGCCACAGAGTCCGGAACCACCAGATCCAATCTAGACACCATCTCGGATGGGGTTCACCACCTTCATTGGTGCCTCTATGATGATGTGTGATTAGTTCTTTGTAGACCTTCGGGTCCGTAGTTAGTAGCTAGATGGCTTTCTCTCTCTCTCTCTCTCTCGCTGAATTCTCAATACAATGGTCTCTTGGAGATCCATATGATGTAACTCCTTTTGCGGTGTGTTTGTTGGGATCTAATGAACTTTGAGTTTATGATCAGTCATATCTTTTTATATCCATGAAAGTTATTTCAGTTTCTTTGATCTCTTATATGCATGATCTCTTATAGCCTCGTATTTCTTCTCCGATATTTGGGTTTTGTTCGGCCAACTTGATCTATTTATCTTGCAATGGGAAGAGGTGCCCGGTAGTGGGTTCGATCTTACGGTGCTTGATCCCAGTGACAGAAAGGGAACCGACACATATGTATTATTGCTACTAAGGATAAAAAGATGGGATCTATATCTACGCAATAGATAAACGGATCTTGTCTACATCATGTCATCGTTCTTATTGCATTACTCCGTTTTTCCATGAACTTAATACACTAGATGCATGCTCGATAGCGATCGATGTGTGGAGTAATAGTAGTAGATGCAGGCAGGAGTCAGTCTACTAATCTTGGATGTGATGCCTATGCAATGATCATTTCCTGGATATCGTCATAATTATTTGAGGTTCTATCAATTGCCCAACAGTAATTTGTTTACCAATCGTTTGCTATCTTTCTTGAGAGAAGCCACTAGTGAAACCTGCGGCCCCTGGGTCTTCTTCTTCATATATTTTCTTGTGATCTACTTTTCCTTTGCATTTTTATTCAGATCTATTAAACCAAAAATACAAAAATACTTTGCTGCACTTTATTTTATTTGAGATCAATTATTTCAATCTATTACAATCTCTGGCATCATTACCCGAAAGGGATTGACAACCCCTTTAACACGTTAGGTTGTGAGGTGTTGTTATCTATGTGCATGTGTTGTTTACGTTGTGTTGCTTGGTTCTCCTACTGGTTCGATAACCTTGGTTTCACTGAGGGAAATACCTACCGTCGTTGTGCTGCATCATCCCTTCCTCTTTGGGGAAATACCGACGTAGTCCTAGCAGATAGGATCTTTTCTGGCGCTATAGTCAGAGAGTGATCAAGAACCCATCTAATAAGTCTAGGTTTAGCATCTTTCTTTTCCATCAGATATTTAATAGCAGCATGATTAGTGTGAACAGTTACTTTGTAATCAATGATATAAGATCTGAACTTATCACAAGCAAATACAACTGCTAAAAAATCTTTTTCAGTAGTAGCATAATTCCATTGGGCACTGTGTAGAGTTTTACTAGCATAATGAATAACATTCAATTTCTTATCAACTCTTTGTCCTAGAACAGCACCAACAGCATAATCACTAGCATCACACATAATTTCAAAGGGTAAATTCCAATCAGGTGGCCGAACAATAGGTGCAGAAATCAAGGCTTTATTAAGTATTTCAAATGCTTCTACACAATCATCATCAAAAAAAGGAACATCTTTTTGCAAGAGATTAGTGAGAGGCCTAGAAATTTTAGAGAAGTCTTTAATAAACCTCCTATAGAAACCAGCATGACCAAGGAAACTTCTTATACCTTTGATATCTTTAGGACACGGCATCTTTTCAATAGCATATACTTTAGCTTTATCAACTTCAATACCTCTTTCAGAAATTTTATGCCCCAAGACCATACCTTCATTAACCATAAAGTGGCACTTCTCCCAGCTGAAAATAAGATTAGTTTCTTCACATCTCTGCAAAACTCGATGAAGGTTACTCAAGAAATCATCAGAAGAAGTTCGTAAATGGAGAAATCATCCATGAAAACCTCAACAATCTTTTCACAAAAACCAGAGAATATAGCAGTCATACATCTTCGGAAGGTAGCAGGTGCATTGCATAAACCAAAAGGCATGCTCTATAAGAAAAGGTACCGAAAGGGCAAGTAAAAGTGGTCTTTTCCTGATCATCTTTTGACACAGGTATTTGAGAGAAACCAGAATAACCATGTAGAAAGCAAAAATGTGTATGTTTGGATAGTCTTTCTAGCATTTGATCAATAAAAGGTAGAGGGTAATGATCTTTTCTAGTAGCTTTGTTTAATTTGCGAAAATCAATTACCATTCTATAACCTGTAATAATTATTTGTGGAATCAATTAATTCTTATCATTAGGAACAACAGTAATACCTCCCTTCTTAGGGACACAATGAACGGGACTTACCCATCTACTACCAACAATAGGGCAAATTATACCTGCCTCCAGGAGCTTTAATATTTCATTTCTTACCAGTTCCTTCATCTTAGGATTTAACCGTCGTTGGTGATCAACAATAGTTTAGCATCAGGCTCCAAATTAATTTGTGCTGACATAGAGTGGGGCTAATGCCCTTAAGATCACCCAGGGTATATCCAATAGCGGCACGGTGCTTCTTCAGAGCTTTGAATAATTTCTTTTCTTCATGCTCTGAAAGGTTAGAACTAATAATAACAGGATATATCTTCTTTTCATCAAGATAAGCATATTTCAAAGTATCAGAAGCTCAAACACGGGGTCACCCTTTTGTGAAGGAGGATCCCCAAGGATTTCAACAGGAAAATTGTGTTTCAAAATAGGCCCTTGATTAAATAATATTTCATCTATTTCCCTTATTTCATTCATAAACATATCATTTTCATGGTCTAGCAAATATTGTTCTAAAGGATCGGTAGGAGGCATGGCAATAGAAGCAAGACCAATAATTTCATCCTTACTAGGAAATTATTTGTCACGAGGTTGTCTATGAAATTTAGAGAAATTGAAATCATGAGACATATCCCCAAAACCGATAGTAACGATATCCTTGTCATAGTCTATCTTAGCATTAACAGTGTTCAAGAAAGGTCTACCAAATATAATGGGACAAAAATCATCTTGTGGGGAACCAAGAGCAAGAAAATCAGTAGGGTATTTTATTTTCCCACACAAGACTTCAACATCTCTAACAATCCCAATTGGTGATATAGTATCTCTATTGGCAAGCTTAATAGTAACATCAATATCCTCTATCTCAGCAGGTGCAATATCATTCATAATTTCTTGGTATAAGGTATAAGGGATTGCACTCACACTAGAACCCACATCACATAAGCCATGATAACAATGATATCCTATTTTAACATAAACAACAGGCATGCCAACAACAGATCTATGCTTCTCTTTAACATCGAGTTTAGCAATCCTAGCAGCTTCATCACAGAAATAAATAACATGCCCATCAATATTATCGACCAAGAGATCTTTAACCATATCAATACTAGGTTCAACTTTAATTTTCTCAGAGGGTGTAGGTGTTATAGTATAACTCTTACAAACCACAGTTGAAGCTTTAGCATGATCCTTTATTCTAACAGGAAAAGGTGGTTTCTCAATATAAGCAGTAGGAACAATGGGATCAACATTATAAGTAATAGTTTGTTCTTCAACTTTAATAGGTTCTACTACTTTTCACATCAATGGGAGGATGATATTTAAACCACTTATCCTTGGGGAGATCAACATGAGTAGCAAAAGATTCACAGAAAGAAGCTACTATCTTAGAGTCAAGTCCATATTTAGTGCTAAATTCATGAAAAGCATCGGTATCCATAAAAGATTTAACACAATCAAACCTAAGGTTTATATTTGACTCCTTACCTTTGTCGAGTTCCCAATCTTCAAAGTTGCGTTCAATTCTTCCCAATAAATCCCATTTGAATTCAATAGCCTTCTTCATAGAAGAACCAGTACAAGAAGTATCTAGCAAGGATCAATCATTATGAGAAAGCCGAGCATAAAAATTCTGAATAATAATTTCTCTCGGGAGCTCATGATTGGGGCATGAATATAACATTGACTTAAGACTCCTCCAAGCTTGAGTGATAATTTCTCCTTCACGAGGCCAAAAATTATATATATAATTCCGATCACGATGAACCAGATGCATAGGATAAAACTTATGACGAAATTCCTATTTCAATCGGTTGTAGTTCCATGATTCAATATTTTCACATAGCCTAAACCATGTCAATGCCTTTCCCTTCAAAAATAAAGGGAAGACCTTCTTCTTGACATCATCCTCGGGCAAACCTGCAAGCTTAAAAAATCCACAAACTTCATCCACGTAGATTAGGTTCATATCAGGATGTAATGTTCCATCTCCTGCATAAGGATTAGCTACCAGTTTCTCTATCATACCCGAAGGAATTTCATAATAAATATTTTCAGTAGGTGCAGTAGGTTGAGGAGCAACTCTTTGCTCTTTCGATCGAGGTGAAGATACCCCGAACAAGCCCCTCAAAGGATTATTTTCCATCATAACAAGTGACAGTAAATTTCAGCACACTATATAAATGTTTCCTTACCAAATTCCACTTACCAAAGGTGCTTCACTCCCTGGAAACGGCGCCAGAAAAGAGTATTGATGACCCACAAGTATAAGGGATCTATCGTAGTCCTTTCGAAAAGTAAGAGTGTCGAACCCAACGACGAGCAGAAGGAAATGACAAGCGGTTTTCAGCAAGGTATTCTCTGCAAGCACTGAAATTATCGGTAATAGATAGTTGTGTGATAAGATAATTTGTAATGAGTAACAAGTAACAAAAGTAACTAAGGTGAAGCAAGGTGGCCCAATCCTTGTTGTAGCAAAGGACAAGCCTGGATCAACTCTTATATAAAGCAAAGCGCTCCCGAGGACACATGGGAATTGTTGTCGAGTTAGTTTTCATCATGCTCATATGATTCGCATTCATTACTTTGATAATTTAATAACTGGGTGGACCAGTTCTTGGGTTCTACCCTTACTTGGACAAGCCTCCCACCTATGATTAACCCCTCTCACAAGCATCCACAACTACGAAAGAAGAATTAAGATAAATCTAACCATAGCATGAAACATATGGATCCAAATCAGCCCCTTACGAAGCAACGCATAAACTAGGATTTAAGCTTCTATCACTCTAGCAAACCATCATCTACTTATTACTTCCCAATGTCTTCCCCTAGGCCCAAATCATGGTGAAGTGTCATGTAGTATACGTGTTGGGGAATGTAGTAATTTCAAAAAAAATCCTACGCACACGCAAGATCATGGTGATGCATAGCAATGAGAGGGGAGAGTGTTGTCCACGTACCCTCGTAGACTGAAAGCGGAAGCGTTAGCACAATGCGGTTGATGTAGTCGTACGTCTTCACGATCCAACCGATCAAGTACCGAACGCACGGCACCTCCGAGTTCTGCACACGTTCAACTCGATGACGTCCCTCGAACTCCGATCCAGCCGAGTGTTGAGGGAGAGTTTCGTCAGCACGACGGCGTGGTGACGATGATGATGTTCTACCGACGCAGGGCTTCGCCTAAGCACCGCTACGATATGATCGAGGTGGATTATGGTGGAGGGGGGCACCGCACACGGCTAAGAGATCAAGAGATCAATTGTTGTGACTATGGGGTGCCCCCTGGCCACGTATATAAAGGAGTGGAGGAGGGGAGGGGCCGACCCTCTCTATGGCGCGCCCTAGGGGAGTCCTACTCCCACCGGGAGTAGGATTCGCCCTTTCCTAGTAGAACTAGGAGCCCTTCCAAGTAGTAGGAGTAGGAGGGAAGGAAAGGGAAGGGAAAAGGAGAAGGAAGGAAGGCCCCCCCCCCTCCCTAGTCCAATTTGGACCAGCCCATGGGGAGGGGTGCGGCCACCCTTTGAGGCCTTTCTCTCCTTTCCCGTATGGCCCATTAAGGCCCAATATGAATTCCCGTAACTCCCAGTACTCCCGAAAATACCCGAATCACTCGGAACCTTTCCGATGTCCGAATATAGTCGTCCAATATATCGATCTTTACGTCTCGACCATTTCGAGACTCCTCGTCATGTCCCCGATCTCATCCGGGACTCCGAACTCCTTCGGTACATCAAAACACATAAACTCATAATATAACCGTCATCGAACTTTAAGCGTGCAGACCCTACGGGTTCGAGAACTATGTAGACATGACCGAGACACGTCTCCGGTCAATAACCAATAGCAGAAGCTGGATGCTCATATTGGCTCCTACATATTCTACGAAGATCTTTATCGGTCAAAGCGCATAACAACATACGTTGTTCCCTTTGTCATCGGTATGTTATTTGCCCGAGATTCGATCGTCGGTATCTCAATACTTAGTTCAATCTCGTTACCGGCAAGTCTCTTTACCCGTTTTGTAATACATCATTCTGCAACTAACTCATTAGTTGCAATGCTTGCAAGGCTTTAAATGATGTGCATTACCGAGTGGGCCCAGAGATACCTCTCCAACAATCGGCGTGACAAATCCTAATCTCGAAAGACGCCAACCCAACAAGTACCTTCGGAGACACCTGTAGAGCACCTTTATAATCAACCAGTTACGATGTGACGTTTGGTAGCACACAAAGTGTTCCTCCGATAAACGGGAGTTGCATGATCTCATAGTCATAGGAACATGTGTAAGTCATCAAGAAAGCAATAGCAACAAACTAAACGATCAAGTGCTAAGCTAACGGAATGGGTCAAGTCAATCACATCATTCTCCTAATGATGTGATCCCGTTAATCAAATGACAACTCATGTCTATGGTCAGGAAACAAAACCATATTTGATTAACGAGCTAGTCAAGTGGAGGCATACTAGTGACACTCTGTTTGTCTATGTATTCACACATGTATTATGTTTCCGGTTAATACAATTCTAGCATGAATAATAAACATTTATCATGATATAAGGAAATAAATAATAAATTTATTATTGCCTCTAGGGCATATTTCCTTCAGTCACCCACTTGCACTAGAGTCAATAATCTAGTTCACATCGCCATGTGATTTAATACCAATAGTTCACATCACCATGTGATTAACACCCATAGTTCACATCGACATGTGACCAACACCCAAAGGGTTTACTAGAGTCAATAATCTAGTTCACATCGCTATGTGATTAACACCCAAAGAGTACTAAGGGGTGATCATGTTTTGCTTGTGAGAGAAGTTTAGTCAATGGGTCTGCCACATTCAGATCCGTAAGTATTGTGCAAATTTCTATGTCAACAATGCTCTACATGGAACTACTCTAGCTAATTGCTCCCACTTTCAATATGTATCCAGATTGAGATTTAGAGTCATCTGGATTAGTGTCAAAATTTGCATCAACGTAACCCTTTACGACGAACCTTTTTGTCACCTCCATAATCGAGAAACATATCCTTATTCCACTAAGGATAATTTTGACCGCTGTCCAGTGATCTACTCCTAGATCACTATTGTACTCCCTTGCCAAAAACAGTGTAGGGTATACAATAGATCTGGTACATAGCATGGCATATTTTATAGAACCTATGGCCAAGTCATAGGGAATGACTTTCATTCTCTTTCTATCTTCTGTCGTGGTCGGGCTTTGAGTCTTACTCAGTTTCACACCTTGTAACACAGGCAAGAACTCTTTCTTTGACTGTTCCATTTTGAACTACTTCAAAATCTTGTCAAGGTATGTACTCATTGAAAAACTTATCAAGCGTCTTGATCTATCTCTATAGATCTTGATGCTCAATATGTAAGCAGCTTCACCGAGGTCTTTCTTTGAAAAACTCCTTTCAAACACTCCTTTATGCTTTGCAGAACTAATTCTACATTCTCTCCGATCAACAATATGACATTCACATATACTTATCAGAAATGATGTAGTGCTCCCACTCAGTTTCTTGTAAATACAAGCTTCACCGCAAGTCTGTATAAAACTATATTCTTTGATCAACTTATCAAAGTGTATATTCCAACTCCGAGATGCTTGCACCAGTCCATAGATGGATCGCTGGAGCTTGCATATTTTGTTAGCACATTTAGGATTGACAAAACCTTCTGGTTGCATCATATACAACTCTTCTTTAATAAATCCATTAAGGAATGCAGTTTTGTTTATCCATTTGCTAGATTTCATAAAATGTGGCAATTGCTAACATGATTTGGATAGACTTAAGCATAGATACGAGTGAGAAACTCACATCGTATTCAACACCTTGAACTTGTCGAAAACCTTTTGCGACAATTCTAGCTTTGTAGATAGTAACACTACTATCAACGTCCGTCTTCCTCTTGAAGATCCATTTAATCTCAATGGCTCGCCGATCTTTGGGCAAGTCAACCAATGTCACATCCCTAGCTTCTGGTAATGCTCTAGGCTAGCTTCATGTGTGCATCATGTTTAAATTCTGAAACTTGAACTGAGGAATTTTGGAAGCCTCAAAAACTTAAATAAAAGAGGGGCAAAGAACCCTGGAAAATGCATTCAATGTTTCAAAATGGCCTTAAATAATGTTGGTTATATTTTGGCAAGGGTTTTACACCAAACCAAAAATAATGAACATTTTTGAGGAATATTTTGAGCATTGAATTTAAATCATATTCTATTTGAACTTGGAATTATATTCATAATATATAATGAATATATTTTCAAATACCTCTGAAATATTTTTATGAGCTTTGGAAAAGTCCATCTAGCAAATAAAATATCCAGGGTAGTTTTGGCACTGTTTTTCAAATTTGTTTGAATTTGAATTCAGTGGCAATTAAATAAAACAAAACAAAACAGAACAGAAATAAATAAAAAGAGCAAAGCCTACCTGACCTTACCTGGCAGCCCGCTGGCCGGCCCAGCACTGTGCTGGCCCGTGCCAGCCACCTGCTTCCTTCCGCCAGAGCAGGCAGGCAGCTGCCTGTCGGCCGCGCGCGCCGCCGTGCGCCACCTCCTGCCTCCCTGCTTGACTCCGCTACTCCCTGGAGACGCCACGCGGCTCCCTCAGGCCTCTCTCAACTCCCTTCCGTGCTCATCCCCTTCTCCTGCTCTCCCTCTCGCTCCGCACCTCGGACCCGAACGGAGCCGTCGCCACCGACGCCGTTCGCCGCGGCCACCATCCCCCTCTCGCCTCCCCGACGCCTCCCAGAGCTCCTCAGGTCCTCCCTCGTCCTCCTCGTCGTCTCACGCGACCAGAAGAGCCCCGGAACGCCGCCCCCGATGTTTTCCCCCTCGCCGGTCGCCAAGGATCTTCTCCGTCGAATTCGGCCACTCCGGCGCGCCCCCGAGCCCACTAACCCTCCCTGCAGCTCCGCGGTGAGCCCTCGACCCGATTGCCTCTCTCCCCGTGCCCCACCTCCCTCTCTAGCTAGCCCACCACCTTGCCCGAGAATCCCTCGCCGCCGGCCATGGCGCCGCCATGGCCAGGGCCACCCCAGCTGGCGCCCGAGCATGCTACCAAGTTCGCCGCCCTCCCAGGAGCCTGCAGCGCCCTCCCGTTTCCCCTCTAGTGCACCGTAGCGTCGAGCCCGAGCTCGCCCGAGCTCCGGCGGCCGCCTAGGTCGCCGCCGGCACCGATTCCGGTCGCCCGGAGTGCAACTGACTCCACCAAGAGCTTTGGCTCGTCCCCAGCTCCTCCTAGATGCCCTCCGCGGCCCATTTGGTCGCCGGAGTGGCCAAAACCACTCTCGCCGCCGCGTCGGGCTCGCCGGCGGCTAAACGCCGGCAGCCGACTTTGACTCTGACCACGGGTGGGCCCCGGTTGACTCTCCTGAGTCAATGACAGGTGGGGCCCAGCCCTGTTAACTATTAGGATTAGTTTTAATTAATTTTAGTTAAGCTAATCACACTGACACGCGGGACCCACTGTCAGGTTTGACCCTGACCGGCCCCTGTTGACTTGCTGACGTCATGCCGACGTCATGCTGACGCAGTAAAGTATTTTCTGGAATTTAAATAATCTTAAATGATTTAATAATTTCAGAAAATGCCTAAAACTTCAATAAATCATAGAAAATTAACCGTAACTCCAAATTAAATAAATTATATATGAAAAATTATCAGAAAAATTCAAGGAATCCATCTGTACCATTTTCATGCATGTTAGAACAACTTATAGGTGCTGTTTAGCACAAATCATATAAAGGGCATTTAAATAATCACATATGGAGTTTGAATTTGAATCTTGTATTCAAACCAACTTCATTTAATCTGTTGCAAGTTGCATTAGCTCAAAACACATTCATATTGCCATGTCATGAACATGCATCATATTGTGCATTGCATTGATTGTGTTCCTTTCTGTGTTGCCGGTATCTGTCCCCTCTCGATAGACGCGATACCGATGATGTGATCGTTGACACTGATGAAGACTCAATTTTATCTTCAGAAGTGCCAGGCAAGCAAAACCCCCTTGTTCATTCCGATAAAATCCCACTCTCTCGCTCCTGCTCTCTTTTACTGCATTAGGACAACAACGACATATTTGATACTTGCTGCGGTAGCTGAACCCTTTATCCTTTGCATGACCTGTCATTGCCACAGTAAATAGATGAAACCCACTAGCATGAGTAGGAGTTGTTTGAGCCCTGTTGTGCCTACTCATTCATGCTTGTTTGTCATGCCTGCTACTGCTTAGAGTTGAGTCAGGTCTGATTCATCGGGGATGAATCAGAGGCGTGTGAACATGTCCTACTGTGTGTGAGCTAAGTGTGTGAACACGATTTGGTAAAGGTAGCGGTGAGAGGCCATGTAGGAGTACATGGTGGGTTGTCTCATTGCAGCCGTCCTCAGGAACTGAGTTCTGTGTTTGTGATCCATGAACAGCTACTACCACACATTGGGTTCCGGTAACTCGACCCCTCTCGACTTATTAATCAACATGATCTCTGTCCAGGAGTTGCAACTAGTTTCTGGTGTTTGTAGGTAGTGTTAGTAGTCTACCAAGTGGCACCCGGTACAGGTGGGCTTGGGACAGACTAGACACCGTGGCACGGTGTACCAAGTGGCACCCGGTTGGTGGGCTTGGGAACCCTGCACACATCGTTTGGGGCCGTAAGCGACACCCCGGCCGGATCTCCTTGCGGATGGAACCTGAATAGGCGATAAACCTGGACTAGAGTCTTGTTCGGTTAGTCAGGTCGTGGCCGACTCCCTCGCCCGGCTTCCGCTTGAAGGTTGCCGAGGTACATGACGTGTACAGGGCGGTAAGTGGCGAAAGCGTGTGTGAAGAAGTACACCCCTGCAGGGTTAACATCATCTATTCGAATAGCCGGATTCCTCGGATATGGAAACGTGGACCCCTTGTACAGTTCATAGACAAGTGAAAGTGGATACTCTAAAATACGCAAGATAAGCGTGAGTGCTATGGATGGCGTTCTCGTAGGGAGACGGGAGCGGATCCATAGTGGTGTATTGATATGGTGAATATGTGGACTCGTGTGCGCCACCTCAAAAGAGTTACTTGCAGTCGTAGTTCAGGTTAGCCACCGAGTCAAAGCTGGCTTGCTGCAGTTAAACTCCACCACCCCCCCTTTGTTGATAATGATGCATAAGTAGTTAGTTCTGATGTAAGTCTTGCTGGGTACATTTGTACTCACGTTTGCCTATTTTATGTTTTTGCAGAGAGACTTCAGTCTCACTAGTAGTTCCGCTTGGACTTCGACGTTTAGCTTGATACCTCAGCTACGATCTTGTGCCCTTGGCAGGATCTGATAGATAGTCAGGCTTTTCAGCCTTTTTCATTTATAGACGTCTGTACTCAGACATGATAGCTTCCGCTTGTGCTTTGACTTGTATGCTCTGACTGTTGGGTCATGAGACCCCTGTTTGTAATATCTCGCTCCTCGGAGCCTATTGAATAAATTACTTGAGTCGTAGAGTCATGTTGTGATGCCATGTTGTATTTGCACATATCGAGCATATTGTGTGTATGTTATTGAAATGCTTGGTATGTGTGGGATCTGACCATCTAGTTGTTTATCTTTAGTAGCCTCTCTTACGGGGAAATGTCTCCTAGTGTTTCCACCGAGCCATGGTAGCTTGCTACTGCTCCGGAACACTTAGGCTGGCCGGCATGTGTCCTTCTTCGTTCATGTGTTTGTCCCTTCAGGGAAATGTCACGCGATGAATACCGGAGTCCTGGTAGCCCGCTACAGCCCGGTTCACCGGAGTCCTGCTAGCCCAGTGCTACAGCCTGGTTTCACTCGCTGATGACCGACATGTTCGATGCTGGGTCATGGATGCCTGTCCCTGTAAGTCTGTGCCACTTTGGGTTTACGACTAGTCATGTCAGCCCGGGCTCTTTATCATATGGATGCTAGCGACACTATCATATACATGAGCCAAAAGGCGCAAACGGTCCCGGGCAAAGGTAAGGCGACACCCATGGGGATACCGTGCGTGAGACCGCAAAGTGATATGAGGTGATACCGGCTAGATCGATGTGACATCGAGTCGGGGTCCTGACAACCAAAGTCCATACTTTGTTCTTATACATGGATCTCATCTCAGATTTCATGGCCTCAAGCCATTTCGCGGAATCTGGGCTTCATCATCGCTTCCTCATAGTTCGTAGGTTCATCATGGTCAAGTAACATGACCTCCAGAATAGGATTACCGTACCACTCTGGTGCACCTACGAGGTTCAGTAGTAACTTGATCTAAAGTTACATGATCATCATCATTAGCTTCCTCACTAATTGGTGTAGTAGTCATAGGAACAGATTTCTGTGATGAACTACTTTCCAATAAGGGAGCGGGTATAGTTACCTCATCAAGTTCTACTTTCCTCCCACTCAGTTCTTTCGAGAGAAACTCCTTCTCTAGAAAGGATCAATTCTCATCAATGAATAACTTGCCTTCGGATCTGTGATAGAAGGTGTACCCAACATTTTCTTTTGGGTATCCTATGAAGACGCACTTCTCCGATTTGGGTTTGAGCTAAAAAAATTCACATAAGCATTGCAACCTCAAATTTTAAGAAACGACAGCTTAGGTTTCTTGCCAAACCATAGTTCATACGGTGTCGTCTCAACGGATTTAGATGGTGCCCTATTTAACGTGAATGTAGCTGTCTCTAATGCATAACCCCAAAACCATAGTGGTAAATTGGTAAGAGACATCATAGATCGCACCATATCTAATAAAGTACGGTTACGACGTTCGGACACACCATTATGTTGTGGTGTTCCAGGTGGCATGAGTTTGTGAAACTATTCCACATTGTTTTAATTGAAGACCAAACTCGTAACTCAAATATTCGCCTCTGTGATCAGATCGTAGAAACTTTATTTTCTTATTACGATGATTTACCACTTCACTCTGAAATTCTTTGAACTTTTCAAATGTTTCAGACTTATGTTTCATCAAGTAGATATACCCATATCTGCTCAAATCATCTGTGAAGGTCAGAAAATAATGATACCCGCCGCGAGCCTCAACACTCATTGGACTGCATACATCAGTATGTATTATTTCCAACAAGTTTGTTGCTTGCTCCATTGTTCCGGAGAACGGAGTCTTAGTCATCTTGCCCACGAGGCATGGTTCGCAAGCATCAACCGATTCATAATCAAGTGATTCCAAAAACCCATCAGCATGGAGTTTTTTCATGAGCTTTATACCAATATGACCCAAACGGCAGTGCCACAAATAAGTTGCACTATCATTATTAACTTTGCATCTTTTGGCTTCAATATTATGAATATGTGTCTCACTACAATCGAGATCCAACAAACCAATTTCATTGGGTGTATAACCAAAGAAGGTTTTATTCATGTAAACAGAACAACAATTATTCTGATTTTAAATGAATAACCGTATTGCAATAAACATGATCAAATCATATTCATGCTCAACGCAAATGCCATATAACATTTATTTAGGTTTAACACTAATCCCGAAAGTATAGGGAGTGTACGATGATGATCATATCAATCTTGGAACCACTTCCAACACACATCGTTACTTCACCCTTAACTAGTCTCTATTTATTTTGTAACTCCTGTTTCAAGTTACTAATTTTTTAGCAACCGAACAAGTATCAAATACTCAGGGGCTACTATAAATACTAGTAAGGTACACATCAATAACCTGTATATCAAATATACCCTTGTTCACTTTGCCATCCTTCTTATCCACTAAATATTCAGGGTATTTCTGCTTCCAATGACCAGTCCCTTTGCACTAGAAGCACTTAGTCTCAGGCTTAGGTCCAGACTTCGGCTTCTTCACTTGAGCAGCAACTTTCTTGCTGTTCTTCTTGAAGTTCCCTTTCTTTCCCTTTGCCCTTTTCTTGAAACTAGTGGTCTTGTTAATCATCAAGACTTGATGCTCTTTTTTTTTATTTCTACCTTCATCGATTTCATCATCATGAAAAGCTCGGGAATCATTTATGTCATCCCTTGCATACTATAGTTCATCACAAAGTTCTACTAACTTGGTGATGGTGACTAGAGAATTCTGTCAATCTCTATTTTATCTGGAAGATTAACTCCCACTTGATTCAAGCGATTGTAGTACCCAGACAATCTGAGCACATGCTCACTGCTTGAGCTATTCTCCTCCATCTTTTAGCTATAGAACTTGTTGGAGACTTCATATATCTCAACTCGGGTATTTGCTTGAAATATTAATTTCAACTCCTGGAACATCTCATATGGTCCATGACGTTCAAAACGTCTTTGAAATCCCGATTCTAAGCTGTTAAGCATGGTGCACTAAACTATCAAGTAGTCATCATATTGAGCTAGCCAAACGTTCATAACGTCTGCATCTGCTCCTGCAATAGGTCAGTCACCTAGCGGTGCAGCAAGGACATGATTCTTCTGTGCAGCAATGAGGATAAACCTCATATCACGGACCCAGTCCGCATCATTGCTACTATCATCTTTCAACTTAGTTTTCTCTAGGAACACAGATAAAACTGTCGGGGAAACTGATCCTCGAACACCTATGGGGCCGGTGGACCGGGCCCCTTTCGGTTCGGCGGGGGGGCGGAGATCGCACGAAGAGCAGATCGAGGCGAAGCACACGAGCAGTTTACCTAGCTTCGGAGCTCTCCGGGGAGATAACACTCCTACTGCTGCTTGTCTGGTTCTATTATCTTCTTGCTCTAGAGAGAGAGCTAAGTGTTTTCTGACTCACGAATGAATCAAACCCAACCCCCCCTACGTTGCGCATGGGCCTCCTTTTATACGCTAAAGGGGTCACCGATAGGTGGCAACGCAGAGAAGGGTACAAATGTAAAAAGTGGGGTGGTTGGTACAGTTACTTGTACGGTGCACCCTACCTAACCCTGACGGCAGGGGACAAGGGCATTGAAGGCCCATCTGAGTCGCCCAAACAGTGCAGAAAAGGACCGTTAGGGGCGCCACCGTTCGCCACGATGGCGATCTTGTCAGCTTCGCATGCCACTGCGCACCGCTGGCTGCACAGCCTCCCGCCACGCGCGCCTGGAGAGGCCCCCAGAGCGACATGTTGGTGGATGCGCTGGAGCATGGGCACAGAGTGGCCGCCTGCCGCGGCAAGCGCCTTGCCGCTGCTGTTATCTTGTCGGGTCCGGAAGCTTGTCGCTCACCGGGCCTCGAGGTACCTTGGTTGGTCTTCCCGGCAAGCTCCTCTTGCCGGGGCCTTGTTGCCTTGCCAGAGCGCGAGGCGCGTCGCGGCAAGTTCCTTGGAGTGTCCTGGTTGGCCTTCCCGGCAAGCTCCTCTTGCCGGGGCCTTGTCTCCTGAGCTTAAATACTTTGTTCTTGAATGGCTCCAAGGGAACCTTGGAGGATCTTGGCGTTCGCCCAGAAAGCCTTGCCGCGGGGTGCTGCACCTGCCCGTGCACAAGTTCGGGGTACTAGGGTACCCCTATTCTAGTACACCGACAGGAGCCCCCGGGCCTGGGCCAGACACGGTGCCGAGCGCTGTCGGGCTAGGCTCAAGACAGGGCACGGGCACACGCAGACTGGGCCACACCGAATCTCGCTCCGTATCCACCGCGCTCTCCCATAACGGCACGCGTTGAATGCGGCATTGTGGGAGAGATCGTGGGTGGTTGTTTATTCGGAAGGGCGAAACGTCCGCCCCGTCCCTCTTTATAAGCAGAGGAAACAGGGGCAGTTCGTTCCCCCTCGCTGGTTGCTGCTACTTCATCTTCACGAACCTCCGCCGCTCCCCCCTTCTTCTCGAAGCCGAGAGAGCAGCGCTCCGCCCCCCATTGCCACCAGCATCACCATGCCGTCGACCTCCCTCACCACCTCTGCCATGGCCCCGAAAGCCGACAAGGGAAAGGGCATGAAGTTGGCCGAGGCACAGTGGCTCGCGGCGCTGCGGAAGGAGCGGGCGATCTTCTCCCCTCAGCTCGGCGTGCAGGAGCTGAGGGAGTACTTGTACCTCTTTTGGGCGACAGAGACGCGTGCGCATCCGCGCACGAGGGTACTCCCGGCCGCTGCTTCGGAGCTGGCTCCAAACGGGTACCCATTCTTCGTGCTATTCTTCTATTGCGGGCTCTGCCCGCCCTTCTCGGAGTTCTTCTACGATATCATGACCACATACGGCTTCCGCCTCCTTGACTTCACCCCCAACGCTGTTCTGACCATGGCAGTTTTCGCACATTTGTGCGAAAACTTTGTCGGAGTCCACCCCAGTGTTGCCCTTTTCCGCCACTACTTCATACCTCGGGTAGAGAGAGGAGAGCCGCTTGCCGGAGGGATTGCCTGGATCTCGAGAGTCGGCAAGAAGGAGGCGTACTTGGAGGGTGAGCTCCGCAGCAAGTGGGATGAGTGGAGAGCGGAGTGGTGCTGGATTGTCAAGGAGAATCCGCAGCCCTTCACCGCCGTGCGCCAAACTCCAATAGTGCGCGGCAATGACTGGAGCAACGTGGCCCCGGAAGACGAGAGGCTGAAGATCGCCATTACTAGGATCCTTCGCCTCAGGCTTGCCGGGCTCACTGTAGGCGCTGTAGGCGCAGATTTCCTCCGCCGCCGCATCGCCCCCCTACAGGAGAGGGGGAGGCCCGCCTGGGAATTCAAGAACCCAGCGGACATCATGAGGCTGCGGCCGGGCCTCAACTACAACTTCACCGTCTTGGAGCTGGATGCAATGCTCCTGGAGTTGTTCAAACGCGACCCCCAGCACCCATTCACGCTGCCGAGGGGCGTTGTCCCATTATGCAACAATTCTTTGCTTGACCGGATCCGCGCCATGATGCCGTTGTGTGATTCACACGGAATCGTTCCAACTTGGCAAGAGCCTGCGGATGACGTCGTGCAAGCGTTCTTCGACAACTTGGAAGAGGTGCCGGTCCACGCTGACGAGCAGAAGAGCCTCACCCGTGACACCACCGACGAGGAGCTGCAGCGCATCGCCACTAGGGCGGAAGAGTTCTTCTATTGCGGGCTTCCGCCTCCTTGACTTCACCCCCAATGCTGTCCTGACCATGGCAGTTTTCGCACACTTGTGAGAAAACTTTGTCGGAGTCCACCCTAGTGTTGCCCTTTTTCGCCACTTCTTCATACCTCGGGTAGAGAGAGGAGAGCCGCTTGCCGGAGGGATTGCCTGGGTCTCGAGAGTCGGCAAGAAAGAGGCGTACTTGGAGGGTGAGCTCCGCAGCAAGTGGGAGGAGTGGAGAGCGGAGTGGTGCTAGATCGTTGAGGAGAATCCGCAGCCCTTCACCGCCGTGCGCCAAACTCCAATAGTGCGCGGCAATGACTGGAGCAACGTGGACCCGGAAGACGAGAGGCTGAAGATCGCCATCACGAGGATTCTTCGCCTCAGGCTTGCCGGGCTCACCGTAGGTGCTGTCGGGGCAGATTTCCTCCGCCACCGCATTGCCCCCCTGCAGGAGAGGGGGAGTCCCGCCTGGGAATTCAAGAATTCGGCGGACATCATGAGGCTGCGGTCGGGCCTTAACTACAACTTCACCGTCTTGGAGTTGGACGCAATGCTCTTGGAGTTATTCAAACGTGACCCCCAGCACCCATTCACACTGCCGAGGGGCGTAGTTCCTTTGTGCAATAACTCTTCGCTTGACCGGATCCGCGCCATGATGCTGTTGTGCGATTCACACGGCATCGTCCCAACTTGGCAAGAGCCTGCGGATGACGTTGTGCGAGTGTTCTTCGACACCTTGGAGGAAGTGTCGGTCCGCGCTGACGAGCAGAAGAGCCTCACCCGTGACACCACCGACGAGGAGCTGCAGCTCATCGCTACTAGGGCGGAAGAGGCTGCGGCCGCAGCTGCTGCGGGTGTGTTTGGGTTCACTATGGAGGAGGCGGAGGCTGCAGAGGCGGCAAACCTTGCCGAGCGCGCGGAGTTCATTGGCGAGGAGGAGCCTGCCGGTTCCGAAGCCGAGCCGAGCGAGGCCGGCAAGGAAGAGCCCGAGCCTTCAGAAAACTTGCCGCAGGCGGAGCCCCCGGCCCCGCCAAGAAGGCGCCTTGGCAGGGCCGGGGACGCAGCGGAGCGGCAGCCGGGTCAACAGCCGCCGAGCCGTGCGACGCGCTCTACCGCGGCAAGCAATGTTGCCGTGGGAGCGCCTCACGCAACAGCGGCAACTGGAGCGGGATCTTCCCGGGCCACCGCCACCGCCCCCGCCAAGCGGGCAAGGGATCCTACTCCTCCGCCTCGCCGCACCGGAGGAGGGCCGGACTTCGATCTTTCCGCGCTCAGCTCCGACGAGGAGGAAGAAGAGTAAGTTTCTTCGGTGCTCTTGTAGTTCTTCAATCTTGCCGTTTATATCTTGTATCTGACTTGCTCCAATCTGGACTCCTTTCTTTTTAGGACGCTGGCCCAGAGAGCGGCGAAGAGGGCCAAGGCCGCGGTGATTGTCATCAAGGATGACCCCACGGTGTCAGCAGGAGGTCGATCCGAGACCACCTTGACGGACCCGGCAATCACTCCTCAAAGCAGCCCCCAGCGTAAGTTCATAGTTTAGCCTTCTGCTGCCGGGCGCGCTTGAGTGCTTTTTCCTTTGTTGATATCTTGCTTGTTGATTTGTGTAGGAGCAGAGCAGCCACATCAGAAGCACCCGGAAGCTGGTCCCGAAGTGCCATCTGCTTCGACTACGCCGCCCAGGGAGGGGTTCCCGGTAAGGGAGCGCTCTCCGGCAAGGGAGAACTCTTTGGCAAGGGATAGCACCGTCGATCCTGCGGCGACCGAGACCGCAACTGCAGATCTTGGCGCAGGTAATTCACTTGTCCAAAAACTTTCCCTTGGGTTCTTCTTCTTCTGATTTTCTTCTCTTGGATTTTTGATTGATTTTCTCCCTTCTTCGTTCTTCAGACCCCTCTGCTACTGAGCCAATGGAGACAGAGGGCGCCGGCGAGGAAGGGGCCGGTGCTGATGAGACCGCCGGCGAGGAGGCCGCCAGGGCTGCCGCTGCAGAAGCCGGCGAGGGGTCGGGCGATCGCACTGACGACCCTGAGGCCGCAGGAGCGCCAGGCGCTGCGCCGACCGCCGATCCCTCTGCCGCTTCTGCGGAGCCGGGCTCCGAGGGGACCCAGCCCGGCGCCTACTTGAAGGCCGGCAACAATATCTTCATCAAGCTACCCTGCCCGTCGAGCTCCAGGGCGCCAGTCGAGGGGGAAACTTTCGACGGGGAGGTGCTCGCCTCTGTTGGACTGTCGTTGGTCGACGCGCCCAGCAGTAGCATCGGCGAGCCTGAGAAGGAGCAGCTGCTGCGGAAGCTGCTGTCACTCTACCGCGCCCGGCAAGCCAAGCTGGCTTCCCGGGAAGCGCTTGTCGCGAAGGCGGGAGTTGACATGGAGAAGCGCGCGGAGGAGCTCCGGGGCCACAATCAAGAAGCTCTCCGGTCCCTGGCGCAGGAGCGGGAGCGACTCGACGAGGAGCGCACGGCCTTCCTTCTCGAGAAGGCCGAAGCTGAGGAGGAGCAAAGGCTGGCCGCCGAGAAGCAGTCCGCGCGGGAAGGTGAACTAGTGCATTGGAAGGCCAACCTCGACAGCTACGAGGAAGAGCTCGCCGAGCGCGAGCAAGCACTTGGCGGGGCGCTCAAGGAGGCAAAGGACACTGCGGCAATTGCAGAGGCCGCCAAGAAAGAGCTGGAGGAGAAGGTGGCGCAGCTGGAGGCCAACATTGGGAAGAGCGGCGAGGAGCTTGCCGCGCTCAAGCATGAGCGTGAGAAGGATGCTGCCGCCCACGGTGAGCTGCAAGGTCTTCTCGCTGAGAGGAGCAAGGAGCTCAGCGCTGCCAAGGATTCCAAAGCAGACCTGGAGCTGAAGCTGGCCACGCTGACGCAGACGCTGGAGGCCGCCAAGGAGCGGGAGAAGACCTTGTCGGAGAAGGTCAAGGCTGACGCGGCGCTGCTGGAGAGCATTGCAGTTACCCAGAACTCGTTCAGAGACACTGTGGAGCACTGGACCGAGGGTCTAGTGAACATTGCCGCAGTCATCAACGAGGAGCTGGCGCAGCTGGGGATGGAGGACTTTGGGTATCCTTCCGACGAGAGTCTTCAGCCCAGCGCCAAGCTCAGCCTGTTCTTCAAGGGCGTGGCGACGGCACTCCAGCGGCTCCGGGAGAGGATCCCAAAGCAGCTGGCCGACGAGTCGCGCAAAATCTGCGTCGGGGTTCTCCAGAAGGTGCTGATGAAGGTGGCCTTCCGCAATCCAGGCCTCAGCTTCACCAACGTCCTCAGGTCCTTGCCGCCTGACACCGATCTGGATGCACTCAAGGCCCTTGTCGCACCCATTGTGGACAAGGTGAGCGAGATCAAGAGGGTCGAGGGCGTACACGTAGACTAGGCCGTCCATTTCTTCTTTTCCCTTGCCGCTGCTAATCATGTTATGAAAACATTCTGTTAGAGCTGCGACAAGTTATCTTGTAATATAACTTTATTTCTATTATCAATTGCTATGTTATTTCCTCTACTAGATTCCTTCCTTTGTATGTTTTTACCCTACGCTTCTAGGGAACTTGTCGGCGCAGGCACCCGAGCCGCGAGCGCTGAGTGCGGAACTTCAGCAGCCTGCTGGCGGCGCTGCTTCCGACAAGAAACCTTGTCGCGACTAGATGCAGCACACTTAAGCTGTTGAGCGGACTCGAAACAAAGTAAGGGCGCAACTAGCCATGAGTTGGTTCCTCCGCGCACAGGTTTTCCATACAAAGCAGGGTCGTTCGAGGAAGATAACTCAAAAATTTAAAAACTGATTGCTCAAACTTTGGCAACTTAGCTTTTCTGTCGTTTGCTTCCCGGCAAGGCAAGACTTCGCTTGAACGACGCCTGGTCCATACCACAATCTTCTCCTTCTCCCCCGGCAAACATGTGTGAGGGAACCTTCTTTTCCTTTGTTGAAAAAGAAGAAAGAAGAGAAAATAACGATATGGAGCCCTTCGGCTCGTTACTGCTCACTGGATGTAGGTGCTGCACAAAGTGTCAGATAACGCATGCGAGAAAGAAAATAATGCATGAAATGGACAAGTTGTGCGGAGCACATGGGGTTTTATTTATGCACGGGATCTGCGCCCGGCTTTGTACAAAGGATTATATGCAACAGCGGCAAGACTTGTACAAAAGGTGGTTGCCGGAACGGGGTTCCGGCAACCGCGCCCTACGGGAAAAACTTACAAAGATGTTCTATGTTCCAGGAGTTGCTCACCGGAATGCCATCTTCGGTCTCAAGGCGGACAGCGCCGGGCCTTGTGACTCGTCTCACCCGATAAGGGCCTTCCCACTTCGGCGTCAACTTGCTGGAATTCTTGGCGGACTGAACGCGCTAAAGAACAAGGTCGCCTTCCTCGAAGCTTCTGGCCTTAACTTTGCGGCTATGGTAGCGGCGCAAAGCTTGCTGGTATCGAGCAGCTCGTACAGCAGCCTGAAGACGATCTTCCTCAAGGAACAGCGAGTCGTCTTGCCGCAGCTTTTCTTGCTTAAGCTCATCATAAGCGAGCACTCGAGGCGATCCGTATACGAGTTCAGTGGGGAGAACTGCCTCTGCTCCATAGACTAGAGCGAAAGGCGTCTGGCCAGTGGCTCGATTTGGCGTCGTTCTGATCGACCAAAGAACCACCGGCAGCTCCTCGATCCAGTTTCTCCCGCACTTGCGCAGCCTGTCGAAAGTTCTGGTCTTGAGCCCGCGCAGCACTTCAGCATTTGCCCTCTCTGCTTGACCGTTGCTTCTCGGATGAGCAACAGAAGTGAAGCAGACCTTGGCGCCAAGGTCTTGGATGTACTGCATGAAGGTGCGGCTCGTGAATTGCGTGTCGTTGTCGGTGATGATCCTGTTAGGGATCCCGAAACGGCAAACAATTGACCTGAAGAACTTGACTGCTGACTGTGCTGTCACCTTCCTCACTGGCTGCACTTCCGGCCACTTTGTGAACTTGTCGATTGCGACATACAAGTACTCAAAGCCCCCGACAGCTCGGGGGAAAGGGCCGAGGATATCGAGCCCCCAGACCGACAATGGCCAGGATAAAGGGATCGTCTGGAGAGTTTGAGCTGGCTGGTGTATCTGTTTGGAGTGGAACTGACACGCTTCACACTTGGTTACTTGTGCAGTTGCATCCTAGAGGGCTGTCGGCCAAAAGAAGCCTTGCCGGAAGGCTTTGCCAGCAAGTGCCCTTGCGCCTATGTGGTGGCCACATATGCCTCCATGTATCTCTGCCAACAGCTTTTGTCCATCTTCCCGGCAAATGCACTTCAATTTCACATCGTTGAGTCTTCTTCTGTACAGTATGTTATCGACAAACTGGTACATACTTGACTGCCGGGCTACTCTTTCCGCTTCTTCTTGCTCTTCGGGAAGTTCTCCTGTCTGAAGGAAATGGACAATCTGCTGTGCCCATGCTGGAGCTTGTGGCTCGACAACAAGGACTAAAGGCACATCTGCTGCTGCGGGAACATCCACTTCTACGGCAAGGACTTGCGGCCCTGCCGGAGCTTGATGTTCCCCGGCAAGCTTGCCAGAGCAAAACTTGTCGGGAGCGTCTGCTTCAACGGAACAAACCATAAGGTTTGCCGGAGCAGACTGCCCCTCAGCATTCTTGGTGTTGATCTTGGGGACTTTCTTGGCGGCGGCTTCGGGGAGCTCTGCCGGAAAGTAGTCGCCAGAAACCAACTTCCCCTTCTTGCTTTGTCCAGTTGAGGGTGTTACGGATGGTTGAGTCAACTTGAGCACAAAGATCCCTGGTTCCACAGGTAACTTTAGTGCGGCGCACTTTGACAGGCCATCAGCAATGTCATTCTGAGCTCTCGGGATATGTTCCATCTGTAGGCCGTCAAAGTGCTCTTCTAGCTTCCTCACTTCATCAACATATGCTTCCATCAATGGACTCTGGTAGTTCTTGTTCACTTGGCGGACGACAAGCTGTGAGTCACCCCTGACAATGAGCTTCTTGATCCCAAGGTCTGCTGCGATTCTGAGACCGGCAAGCAATCCTTCATACTCTGCAGTATTGTTGGTTGCTTGCTCCTTGGGAAAGTGCATCTGGACTACGTACTTGAGGTGCTCTCCGGTCGGTGCGACAAGCAGCACGCCCGCACCAGCGCCTTGCAGCGAGAAGGCACCATCAAAGTACATCAGCCACTCTCTGCTTGCCTCTTTGACGGGGATGCTCGTCTCTGGAATTTCTTCATCTGGGGTTGGCGTCCACTCTGCTATGAACTCTGCCAATGCTCTGCTTTGGATAGTTGAAGTGCTCTCAAACTTGAGGCCAAAGCTTGACAGTTCCAGCGCCCACTCGACAATCCTACCTGTTACTTCTGGATTTTGCAGTATCCTTTTCAGCGGAAAGCGAGTGACGACTGTGATTTCATGTGCTTGGAAGTAATGGTGCAGCTTTCTCGAGGCCATGAGGAGGCCGAAAAGCAACTTCTGCACACCAGAGTACCTTGATCTAGCCCCCTGCAGAAGGGAACTGACAAAGTAAACTGGACGCTGCACCATTCTCTTCTGCATCTTATCATGCTCCTGCGCAGATCCATCTTTGTCGGGACCAGAGCTTGTCGGCGAAGCCCCCTGCTTGTCGCTGGATGCATCTGCCGTGGTTGCTGGCTCATCATCTGCCTCTCTCTCCGCCACTAACGCAGCACTAACCACTTGATTGGTTGCCGCTATATACAGCAGCAACTTCTCTTGCGGCTTAGGTGCGACAAGTGTTGGAGTGGAGGACAAGTATCTCTTCAAGTCCTGCAGCGCAGCCTCCGCCTCCGGAGTCCATTTCACTGGACCTGCCTTTTTCAAAATTTTGAAAAATGGCAGGGCGCGCTCAACAGATCTAGAGATAAACCTGCTAAGAGCAGCCACGCAACCGGCAAGCCTTCGTACATCCTTGGCGTGCTTTGGTGCTTCGATCTGCTCAATGGCCTTAATCTTGTCGGGATTGGCTTCAATTCCCCGCTGAGACACGAAGAACCCGAGAAGCTTGCCGGAAGGGACTCAAATATGCACTTCTCGGGGTTAAGCTTGAGGTTGATCTTGCGCAGATTCGCAAATGTCTCGTATAAATCTTGAATCAGGGTCGCCCTGTTCTTGCTCTTGACCACTATGTCATCCATGTAAGCTTCCACATTTCTGTGCATTTGCGGCTCAAAAGCGTGGTGGACTACCCTTGCAAATGTTGAACCAGCATTCTTCAAACCGAAAGGCATCCGTACGAAGCAGTATGTGCCACACGGGGTGATAAATGCGGTTTTCTCTTCATCCTCTTCTGCCATGAAGATCTGATGGTATCCTGAGTATGCATCAAGAAATGAAAGCAAATCACATCCGGCTGTGGAGTCAACAATCTGGTCAATGCGCGGCAAGGGAAATGGGTCTTTGGGACAAGCTTTATTAACATAAGTGAAGTCAATACAAAGTCTCCATTTCCCGTTAGCCTTGAGCACAACAACAGGATTGGCAAACCACGTGGGATGGAGCACTCCTCTGACAAGGCCTGCTGCTTCCAACTTCTTGATTTCTTCTGCGATGAATTCTTGGCGCTCCACTGCCTGCTTCCTGACTCTCTGCTTGACGGGCTGCGCATGAGGACAGACGGCAAGGTGGTGCTCAATTACTTTCCTGGGAACACCGGGGATATCAGACGGTTGCCATGCAAACACGTCGACATTCGCCCGCAGGAAAGCAACGAGCGCGCTTTCCTATTTGGGGTCAAGAGTGGCGCTGATGGTGAAGGTACCACCAGCGCCATCCTCCTTGGCGGACACCTTCTTGGTCTCAGGTGGGGCTGCCATTGCCTTCTTACACTTGCCGGTCGAGCTCGATGGTGCGTCCTCGACGGTAGCGCAGCACTCCGAAGAGGTGCGCTTGCCGGAGTGGGCATCAGAGCTCTTGCTGGACTTGGTCTTCTTCTTCCCCCCCGGAGCTTCAGCGGCAAGTGTCTTGCGTTCTGCTGCGGCTACTGCTTCCCGGTAGATCTTGTCGGCACAGATAAGAGCATCCTTCTTATCGCCAGGGACAGAGATGACACTTATCGGGCCTGGCATTTTCAGTACGTTGTACGCATAGTGAGATGCTGCCATGAACTTGGCGAGTGCCGGACAGCCAAGGATTCCATTGTAAGGTAATGGAAAGTCAGCAACATCAAATGCGACCCTCTCAGTCCTGAAGTTCAGTTCGCTGCCAAATGTTACCGGCAACGTGATCTTTCCCTTCGGCTTGCTCCTTCCCGGGTTGATTCCTTGAAATGTACCGGTCTCTTCGAGCTCGCTGTCGGGGATCTGGAGTTTCTGGAGCACCACGGAGGAGATCAGGTTCAAGCCGGCCCCGCCGTCAACTAGCATCTTAGTGACCTTGAGGTTGCGGATTGTTGGTGAAACCAACATCGGCAAGCACCCGACCGCAGTTATGCGATCCGGGTGGTCCTCGATATCAAAGATGATAGGCGTGCCGGACCATTTCAGAGGCTTGCGTGACTCAATGGGTGGTTCTGCTGCATTAACTTCCCGCACCCACTGCTTGAGCTGACGGTGCGAGGTATGCAGAGAAGCACCACCGTCAATGCACAGGACCTCTGTGGCTTTCTGGAACTCATGCTCATCAGTCTCCTCGTCATCCATGTCTTCATCGTCGTTGTCATCTTCATCCTTGTCGCGGACGTGGGGAGGTCTATCTCCTTGCCACTACTTGGCCTTGCCGCGGCGTCCTCCTCGGCCGGTACGTTTCTTGCCGGATCCCCCAGCACCTTCCTGGGCCTTCTCCTTGTCACCGCTCGTATTCAGCTTTCTGTTGCTCAACAAGCTGCTCGACTTTCTTACAGTTCTGGAGATCATGGCCCTTGGTGCGGTGGATCTTGCAATACTGCTTGTTGGTGCCGTCCTGCTTGTCGGCGACCGCCACCTCCGCGGCAACCTGCTTGCCGGAGTCACCAGCTTTGGCTTCCTTGGCGCCACCACCGTTGCCGGACTGCTCAACAACTAGCACATCTTTGCCTTTCCTCCTTCTATTGTTCCTCCGTCGGTTTTTCCTTGACGGGGCAGCATCTTCACTGTCAGATCCTCCCGCTCCTACATTCTCTCCGGGGAGTCTCCTCCCTTCCTCAGCGCGTGCACACTTGTCGGCCAGTGCATATAACTCACTGACGTCCCTGATCTTGCACATCGCCATTTCCTCCCGCATCCTGCGGTTCCGCACGTTCTGATGGAACGCGCTGATCACCGCGGCAGGGTGGACGTCTGGGATGTTGTGCTGCACACTGCTGAATCTCTGAATGTACTTGCGCAGGGGCTCTCCTTCCTTCTGGGCGAGCAGATGAAGATCACTCTCCTGGCCATGAGGCTTGTGTCCGCCTGTGAAGGCGCCGACGAATTGATGGCACATATCAGCCCAAGAGGATATTGAGTTGTCCGGCAAGTGCATAAGCCAAGATCTGACGTTGGGCTTGAGCACCAGCGGGAAGTAGTTGGCAAGGATCTTGTCATCCCGTCCCCCGGCAGCCTGCACCGCGATGGTGTAGATGCTGAGGAACTCTGACGGATGCGTCTTGTCGTCGTACTTCTCCGGTACGTCTGGCTTGAAGTTCTTCGTGCTGGGCCACTGGACTTGCCGCAGCTCACGAGTGAACGCAGGGCAACCTACCGCGTACGGCAGATCGCCTGGTTCCCCTGGCACATGCATGTCAACAGAGGGCCCAGCGCGCTTGTCGGATTGACGTCGCGCTTCTCTTCGACGCTCGATGCGAGTTCGAGCGTCTTCTTGTTGTCGATCATGAAGAACTTGGCGCTGATCGCGACGAGCTCGTGGATCCGAAGATGCGGTGGAGTCGCTGTCGAGGTGGATCCGGCGAGTCAGCGATCTTGGCCTTCGGGGTGGTGATTGCATGGTAGTTGCACCTCCACCCGTTTCGTCGCCACCGGCTCGCGCCCGGCAACCCTGCCGCGGCGGCGACGCGCTCGGCCACCATGGAGTGTTGCCGTTGGCGTAGCCGATGAGACTCTAAATGGTAGCCCTCCATTCGTCGATCTTCTCCGACGTCGGAGGGTAATCTAGGAGAAGTTGAGCTCGCTCCAAAGCTTCTGCTGGAGTGGTGGGTGGCAGGGGCGGACGGCGCGAGGAGCGGGACGTGCTCGAACTTCTAACTATGTTAGAAGGAGCAGTATCCCGTCCAGGCGACCATGCCCCGCTCGTGCCAACATGCTGGCGTGCATGCTGGTCTTGAGCGCCCCGAGATCCACCAGCTTGGTCTTGGCCTATCACGCGTATGGCACTGCGAGTGCCATGACGCTGTTGATCTTGCGCCTCCTGAGAGTGGCGCGGAACATGTACAGTCGCCGAGGTTTGTGCAGCCTTGTTCTTGGACCTGGCGGCATCATGAGCTTCCTCGTCGACGTCCATTCTTCCGCCGGCGTCCATTCCACCACCCGTTTGCTCCAACGGTGGCGGAAGTGACGTGGACGGAGCGGCTGACGCCAAAGTCTTCTTCTTCGGTGGCATGTTGATGAAGGGAATGAAGATCTAGCTCGTGTGAATGCCGGATCAGGTTCACACAATCTTGACGCCCCCTACCTGGCGCGCCAAAGATGTCGGGGAAACTGATCCTCGAACACCTATGCGGCAGGCGGACCGGGCCCCTTTCGGTTCGGCGGGGGGCGGAGATCGCACGAAGAGCAGATCGAGGCGAAGCACACGAGCAGTTTACCCAGCTTCGGAGCTCTCCGGGGAGATAACACTCCTACTGCTGCTTGTCTGGTTCTATTATCTTCTTGCTCTAGAGAGAGAGCTAAGTGTTTTCTGACTCATGAATGAATCGAACCCAACCCCCCCTACGTTGCGCATGGGCCTCCTTTTATACGCTAAAGGGGTCACCGACAGGTGGCAACGCAGAGAAGGGTACAAATGTAAAAAGTGGGGTGGTTGGTATAGTTACTTGTACAGTGCACCCTACCTAACCCTGACGGTAGGGGACAAGGGCATTAAAGGCCCGTCTGAGTCGCCCAAACAGTGCAGAAAAGGACCGTTAGGGGCGCCACCGTTCGCCACGATGGCGATCTTGTCAGTTTCGCATGCCACTGCGCACCGCTGGCTGCACAGCCTCCCGCCACGCGCGCCTGGAGAGGCCCCCAGAGCGACACATTGGTGGATGCGCTGGAGCGTGGGCACAGAGTGGCCGCCTGCCGCGGCAAGCGCCTTGCCGCTGTTGTTATCTTGTCGGGTCCGGAAGCTTGTCGCTCACCGGGCCTCGAGGTACCTTGGTTGGTCTTCCCGACAAGCTCCTCTTGCCGGGGCCTTGTTGCCTTGCCGGAGCGCGAGGCGCGTCGCGGCAAGTTCCTTGGAGTGTCCTGGTTGGCCTTCCCGGCAAGATCCTCTTGCCGGGGCCTTGTCTCCTGAGCTTAAATACTTTGTTCTTGAATGGCTCCAAGGGAACCTTGGAGGATCTTGGCGTTCGCCCGGCAAGCCTTGCCGCGGGGTGCTGCAACTGCTCGTGCACAAGTTCGGGGTACTAGGATACCCCTATTCTAGTACACCGACAAGAACATAGGGAAGCAATAACGCGAGCTATTGATCTACAACATAGATATGCAAATACTATCAGGACTAAGTTCATGATAAATTAAAGTTCAATTAATCATATTACTTAAGAACTCCCACTTAGATAGACATCTCTCTAATCACTAAGTGATCACGTGATCCATATCAACTAAACCATAATCGATCATCACGTGAAACGGAGTAGTTTTCAATGGTGAACATCATTATGTTGATCATATCTACTATATGATTCATGCTCGACCTTTTGGTCTCCAGTGTTCCGAGGCCATATCTACATATGCTAGGCTCGTCAAGTTTAACCCTAGTATTTCTGCGTGTGCAAAACTGGCTTGCACCCGTTGTAGATGGACGTAGAGCTTATCACACCCGATCATCACGTGGTGTCTGGGCACGACGAACTTTGGCAACGGTGCATACTCAGGGAGAACACTTCTATCTTGAAATTTAGTGAGAGATCATCTTATAATGCTATCGTCATAACTAAGCAAAGTAAGATGTATAAAAGATAAACATCACATGCAATCAAAATATGTGACATGATATGGCCATCATCATCGTGTGCCTTTGATCTCCATCTCCAAAGCATCGTCATGATTTCCATCGTCACTGGCATGACACCATGATCTCCATCATCTTGATCTATATCAATGTGTCGTCACATGGTCGTCTCGCCAACTATTGCTCTTGCAACTATTGCTATCGCATAGCGATAAAGTAAAGCAATTATTTGGCGCTTGTATCTTATGCAATAAAGAGACAACCATAAGGCTTCTGCCAGTTGCCGCTAACTTCAACAAAACATGATCATCTTATACAACAACTTATATCTCATCACGTCTTGACCATATCACATCACAACATGCCCTGCAAAAAACAAGTTAGACGTCCTCTACTTTGTTGTTGCAAGTTTTGCGTGGCTGCTATGGGCTGAGCAAGAACCGTTCTTACCTACGCATCAAAACCACAATGATAGTTTGTCAAGTTAGTGTTGTTTTAACCTTCTCAAGGACCGGGTGTAGCCATACTCGGTTCAACTAAAGTTGGAGAAACTGACACCCGCTAGTCACCTGTGTGCATAGCACGGCGGTAAAACCAGTCTCGTGTAAGCGTACGCGTAATGTTGGTCCGGGCCGCTTCATCCAACAATACCGCTAAACCAAAGTGTGGCATGCTGGTAAGCAGTATGACTTATATCACCCACAACTCACTTGTGTTCTACTCGTGCATATTACATCAACGCGTAAAACCAGGCTCGGATGCGACTGTTGGGGAACGTAGTAATTTCAAAAAATTTCCTACGCACATGCAAGATCATGGTGATGCATAGCAACGAGAGGGGAGATTGTTGTCCATGTACCCTCGTAGACCAAAAGCGGAAGCGTTAGCACAACGCGGTTGATGTAGTCGTACGTCTTCCCGATCCGACCGATCAAGTACAGAACGCACGGCACCTCTGAGTTCTGCACACATTCAACTCGATGACGTCCCTCGAACTCCGATCTAGCCGAGTGTTGAGGAAGAGTTTCGTCATCACGACGGCATGGTGACGATGATGATGTTCTACCAACGCAGGGCTTCGCCTAAGCACCGCTACGATATGATCGAGGTGGATTATGGTGGAGGGGGGCACCGCACACGGCTAAGAGATCAAGAGATCAATTGTTGTGTCTATGGGGTGCCCCTGGCCACGTATATAAAGGAGTGGAGGAGGGGAGGGGCCGGCCCTCTCTATGGCACGCCCTAGGGGAGTCCTACTCCCACCGGGAGTACGATTCCCCCTTTCCTAGTAGAACGAGGAGCCCTTCCAAGTAGTAGGAGTAGGAGGGAAGGAAAGGGAAGGGAAAAGGAGAAGGAAGGAAGGGGTGCCCCCCCCTCCCTAGTCCAATTCGGACTAGCCCATGGGGAGGGGTGCGGCCACCCTTTGAGGCCTTTCTCTCCTTTCCCGTATGGCCCATTAAGGCCCAATACGAATTCCCGTAACTCCCCGGTACTCCTGAAAATACCCGAATCACTCGGAACCTTTCTGATGTCCGAATATAGTCGTTTAATATATCGATCTTTACGTCTCGACCATTTAGAGACTCCTCGTCATGTCCCCGATCTCATCCGGGACTCCGAACTCCTTCGGTACATCAAAACACATAAACTCATAATATAACCGTCATCGAACTTTAAGCGTGCGGACCCTACGGGTTCGAGAACTATGTAGACATGACCGAGACACGTCTCCGGTCAATAACCAATAGCGGAACCTGGATGCTCATATTGGCTCCTACATATTCTACAAAGATCTTTATCGGTCAAACCGCATAACAACATACGTTGTTCCCTTTGTCATCGGTATGTTACTTGCCCGAGATTCGATCGTCGGTATCTCAATACCTAGTTCAATCTCGTTACCGGCAAGTCTCTTTACTCGTTCCGTAATACATCATTCCGCAACTAACTCATTAGTTGCAATGCTTGCAAGGCTTTAAGTGATGTGCATTACCGAGTGGGCCCAGAGATACCTCTTTGACAATCGGAGTGACAAATCCTAATCTCGAAAGACGCCAACCCAACAAGTACCTTCGGAGACACCTGTAGAGCACATTTATAATCACCCAGTTATGTTGTGATGTTTGGTAGCACACAAAGTGTTCCTCCGGTAAACGGGAGTTGCATAATCTCATAGTCATAGGAACATGTGTAAGTCATGAAGAAAGCAATAGCAACAAACTAAACGATCAAGTGCTAACCTAACGGAATGGGTCAAGTCAATCACATCATTCTCCTAATGATGTGATCCCGTTAATCAAATGACAACTCATGTCTATGGTTAGGAAACATAACCATCTTTGATTAATGAGCTAGTCGAGTAGAGGCATACTAGTGACACTCTGTTTGTCTATGTATTCACACATGTATTATGTTTCCGGTTAATACAATTCTAGCGTGAATAATAAACATTTATCATGATATAAGGAAATAAATAATAACTTTATTATTGCCTCTAGGGCATATTTCCTTCACTACGTTCACATAACACCACTAGAGGAAAGACAACATACATCTCATCAAAATATCGAACGAATACCAAATTCACATGATTACTTATAACAAGACTTCTCCCATGTCCTCAGGAACAAACGTAACTACTCACAAAGCATATTCATGTTCATAATCAGAGGAGTATTAATTATCATTAAGGATCTGAATATATGATCTTCCTCCGAATAAACCAACTAGCATCAACTATAAGGAGTAATCAACATTACTAGCAACCCACAGGTACCAATCTGAGGTTTTGAGACAGAGATCGGATACAAGAGATGAACTAGGGTTTGAGAGGAGATGGTTCTGGTGAAGATGTTGATGGAGATTGACCCCCTCTCGATGAGAGGATCGTTGGTAGTGATGATGGCTTCGATTTCTCCCTCCCGGGGGGAAGTTTCCCTGGTAGAACAGCTCCGCCGGAGCCCTAGATTGGTTCTACCCAAGTTCTGCCTCGAGATGGCGGCACTTCGTCCAGAAAGCTTCCTCATGATTTTTCCAGGTCAAAACACACCATATAGGAGAACATGGGCATCAGGGGCCTACTAGGTGGCCCACAAGGCAGGGGGCGCGCCCAGGGGGTAGGGCGCGCCCCACCCTTGTGGATGGCAGGTGGCCCCCCTCTGGTGCTTTCTTCGCCCAATATTTTATATATATTCCAAAACAATTCTCCGTGAAGTTTCGGGACTTTTGGAGTTGTGCAGAATAGGTCTCTAATATTTGCTCCTTTTCCAGTACAGAATTCCAGCTGTCGGCATTCTCCCTCTTCATGTAAACCTTATAAAATAGGAGAGAAAAGGCATAAGTATTGTGCTATAATGTGTAATAACAACCCATAATGCAATAAATATCAATATAAAAGCATGATGCAAAATGGACGTATCAACCACTATTCGAGTACTACTCTCATTGGTTGCCTCACACAATCTTCTCATTCATTAAATAAACGTTAAGACAATCCTAAATAGGGAGTTGGAGGAGGAAATTTACATGGAAGAACCTCATGGTTTTATAGTAGATGGTCATCAATGAAAAGTGGGTATGTTTTTGAAATATTTGTATGGCTTGAAACAAGCACCTAAGCAATGGCACGAGAAGTTTGAAAGAACTTTGACATCTACGGGCTTTGTTGCAAACAAAGCCGACAAGTGTGTGTACTATCGCCATGGTGGGGGGTTATATTGTGCTTGTATGTTGATACCTATATTTGGAACAAATTCAAGGTTACTGAGGAAGTGAAAGGTTTCATAAATCATATCTCTGGGATGGAAGATCTTGGAGTAGTTGATGTTATCTTGAACATCAAGCTTTTGAGAGGTGATGATTGTGGGATCACTCTGTGCAGCCTCACTATGTGGAGAAAGTTCTTGGTCACTTTGGATATTCAGATTGCAAACCTTCTCCAACACCTTATGATCTGAGTGTGTTGATTTGGAAGATTGAAGGAGAAACAAAGGATCAATTAAGATATCCTCAAACTATTGGCTCGCTTATGTATTTAGCTGGTGGAGGCCTGACATCTTGTTTGCTATGAGTAAACTAAGACGGTTTGTTTTGAACCCGGGAGATGTTCATTGGCATGCTCTTGAGAGGATAATGTGCTATCAAAAAGGTATTGTGAGTTATGTACTTCACTATACTGGGTAGAGTACTTGAGGTTTATAGTTATGCGAATTGGATATCTGATGTTGATGAGCTTAAAGCCACAAGTGGTTATGTGTTTACACTTGGTGGTGGTGTTATTTCCTGGAAGTCTTACAAGCATACCATCTTAACAAGGTCAATAATGGAAGTAGAACTCACAGCATTAGACATAATGGCATCGATAACTTTTGATGGACTTGTTGGTGGTTAAAAAACCAATACCAGCTATCCTAAAGAACTATGATAATCAAGCAATGATTGTCAAGGTAATATAAACAGTTCTAAGGATAATAAGAAGTCAGCAAGACAAGTGAGGAGACTAAAATATGTTAAATTTATGAGAAACTATGGAGTTGTAGCATTGGACTATATAAACACATCGAAGAATCTAACAGATCCCTTCACAAAGGGTTAATCCCAAAAATGTAATAGACAATGCATCAAATGAGATGGGATTGAGACCCACTACATATTTTATTCATGGTGGTAACCCATTCTATGCGATTGGAGATCCTGTGAATTAGAATTGGTGAGACAAGCTATTGGATAACTAAGAAAGAATATTTATTTTACAAAGATCCACTCTGCTATGATGTAATTTTCTCCTAATCTATATGGTAGGCTGATATTTATCTTAATGTGTTATGTGTGGCTTGGGTAGGCAAAGATGTTGTCCTATAGAACATTTGAAAGAAAACACTTATATAAGTTAGACCGTTACACACCGCGGTCTATAAGATTTGGGTGCTCTTTAATAAACTCATGAAGAGGCCCTAGAGTATGACATATATGCCCATACCCGCGAGAAAGTTTTCAACTGTCTAATATTGGTCAAGACTTTTACATCAAACTTGTTTGCACAAAACTTGCAGTTCAAGGTGCAGTCCACTGTTCAAGTTGTGAATGAGTGTAACATGGTGTTCTAGGTGGAAGTTCAACTTAACAGTCTCCACTAAAACACCGGTATATAAAGTAACCATAGGCAAATTCTATGTGCTTTGTGGATCTGGTGGGGGACTGTTGGAACTATTTGCCCATTTAATATTTTAAAATATTGCCAATAATTCATTGTTAATTCCAGAGGCAATCTGGCCCATTCATGCATGGCAAGGTGGTGTGGAAAGTTTAGTCCCACCCCGCTACTAGAGAATGTGTGAGACCAACTTATAAAGGGAGTTGTTCCACATACCACTAAGATCTTGAGAAGCACATACACGTGCATTCCTCCTCCGTGGACCACCTCGCCACACCTCGCATGCGCATCATGATCGAGCCAACAAGCTACGACACATGCCACGTGTACACACTCTTTATTTTTGTCACACAAGAAATAAGTTGAAACTATTAGCCTACTAATGGGAGACGAAACTAAGTAGACTCGGATGGTTTCTTCTTTGTCTCCTAAATGTGGGATTCAGTGTGCCTGTTTCTCTTCCATTAATAAGGTGTTAGTTTCAACTTGTCTTGTCTATAAAAGGTCACTCCTCTTCCAGAAGGAACACACTTCCATTCCTTCATTCCAGAGCATTGCGCTGCCTACCTCTTTCCCATCTTGCTTGTCGACGTGCACCAGGCAGTGAGACAACAGGCCTCCGAAATCCCACCTCTTGTGATCCGGTACAAGATACAAGGTACTCAGAATCCTGACTCGGATCATAGAATCCTACGACTTGACAACCCTATGGAAGCATGTCGATACAGGTCCCACTATGAATCTAGATCAGGTAGAAGCCATGTTGAGTCGCGATACAAATCAAAGAATCTTTTACAAAACTATAGAATCCGACTATGCTATAGACTATGTCCGATTCTACTAATTTATATAAGTCATTTGTTTAGTTGTAGAACAATAGTATGCCATCATCCAAACCCCTTTTCACAGGTCTCATGGCCCTTTAATCCCCTCCCTAGTCTAGACACTCAGTCGTCGATACCTTTGATCTAGTCCTCAGAAACCCTAGATCAAAACTGAGGATCAGGCTTGTCGACGAATGGAATTGGCATGAGGAGGAGGATGCATCAAAGATTGATTGAAGAAGGAGAGCAAGACCCTTCAAGGTTCAGCACTGCAGGTCAACTATAGAAGTGATTGGCTATTCATGTACTATAAAAAAACCTCCTAAGTAAATATTGGGCATTGAAGATTTAAATGTTTTATATATCTCCCTCTCATATATGTTCCATACATGCAAGCTAGATAGCAGGTTAGCCATGAAAAGAAGTGGAATACAACTAGCACTGATGTGTACAGTTTTTGCTCTATATTTAGTGTTAAAACTCTATAGAACCCATATAATTTCTGGCGTGGATACAAAATATCTTATTTAAGTAAATCTAGTAGAATCCTCCATTCCACGACTCGAAAATTGATCCAACTCCAAATCCCGACTCTGGCTACCTTGACGGGAGAGGGGGTCAGATTTTGGGGGAGTGCCTTGCTTGACTATTGGATCCTTCTTCATCATGGTTGTGAATGGCGACTCCTCGACGACGAGTTCCCCGATGATGAATTATTCCTCAACGTCGACCACCTCCTTGATGCCATGATGAATGGCGCATTTGCTTCTGCTTTCGCTACTTTGAATGTCATTGTATCCTCACTGTTAGGGCTAGCATTTGGTTTACTGCTGGTAACAATCAACATGGATGTGATGCTTCTTGCTTATGATCTCGATTGCATGACCAACTTCAACAATTTTTTGCTTCTTTCTATTATCATCGCTATTATGCTATTCATGTTGTATTCACTATTTTTCTGGATTAAACATAATGGAAATTCCTTAAGGTTCAACACAATTTTCCCTTAGCTTCATGAGGACTTTTTAAAGTAGAGTTTTTGGCACACTCTTGAATAGGTTTATGAAAATAGGGAGTTGCAACTCTAGTTTTATTAGCAGCACATCATGGAGTTATCCTATTTGACTGCGTTTTTTAGAGCAAAGCTGAATTCACAAAGCAAAGCAGTCCCAAACATGCCCTAAAAGACATCCCATACCAAGTTGTAATCACGATCAGCCAAATTTCCCAACATGAAATCTTCCTTCCCAATGAGATATCTCACCGCCCTCAATTTTTTTGCAATCTTAAGTGTGTCAACTTTAAATACCTCGTGGAAAAATTGCGAAGAAACTTGTGCCTTGAAAATGCATGCATGTCACCTCAGTGGGACGCGGTGCACTTATTAAGCCAGTTATGACCTCTCAATCCATTCACCACCTAACACCGCAAGTTGTACCCCCACTCGTCCTCAAGAGCATCACTAAGATTGAGTGTGCCTTCCTTTGGTCAGGGGTCAATAAGGTGACGCGTGATAAGTGCAAGGTCAATTGGGAACCATTTGCTTTCCAAACCACCTTGGGGGGTCGGTGTGATGCATTTAACATGTTTTGTACAATCAAATCACTGAAATATAGTGTAAACGATTCTGGCAGCAACACGTGCGGGGTGTTCTCTACTATAGTACAACTTTAAGGGTATGCTAAATATGTCATCGAACTTGTCTCACATCTCCCCCCTAAGAGGATCTCTAGCATATCGGCTAAAATCTTGTACAACAAAATCGTTTTAGTGTTCCCCTGAAAACTGCTTTGCGATAACGCAAAGGCTTCGGTGGAATAGATCTCGTAAATAGTACTACATTTTAAAAACATATCCGTGCTAGAAAATAGTTCATCACAACCATAGTGCATACATAGAAAATACAAACTTTGCATTACAAATTTAACGCTTAAATCGATGGTCACTCATCGACCCTGAGGTACAACTTGGTGGTGGTCTTGCGGAGCGCGTGGGTGAGGTCGTGCTCCTCCTTGGTGGCGACGAGATGGTCGATGTCACCTTCATCTCCAGTCGCCAAAGCTTTCTTCATGGCGACGAGCTCTACATCAGCCTCTAGGCACCTCTAGAAGTGCCGAAATAGGTGGTCATGGAGCGCGTGGAAACCAGCCCAAGGGCTCTGCCCGCCGCTTCGGGAGAGCCGACAATGGTTGTGCACTTGCTTAGAGTGCCATGGCTCCACAACGGGCTGGCTGGAGCTATCAACCTCTGCGTTGTGTCATGCGAGCTTGCTCCATGATCGCCAGCACCACCGGCCATCGAGGAGAGAAAATGGAGGAGATGCGGCAGAATTCGTCGATAAAGTTGGGGAGGACTAGCGGCAGGGTGGGCGGGTTACGGCGGAGGGGATATGATTTTCTAACTCCAAAAGCCGTTGGGCTCCGTACATATAGCAACGGAGGGATGGATATTGATGACGTACAAGTATAGGGGATCTATTGTAGTCCTTTCGATAAGTAAGAGTGTCAAACCCAATGAGGAGCAGAAGGAAATGACAAGCGGTTTTCAGCAAGGTATTTTCTGCAGGCACTAAAATTGTCGGTAACAGCTAGTTTGATAGCAAAGTAATTTGTAACGAGCAAGTAATAGTAACGGTAACAAAAGTGCAGAAAGGTAGCCCAATCCTTTTTGTAGCAAAGGGACGGGCCGGAACGGTCTCTTATAATAAGCAAAGCGTTCTTGAGGACACACGGGAATTTCATCTAGTCACTTTCATCATGATTGTTTGATTCGCGTTCGCTACTTTGATAATATGATATGTGGATGGACCGGTGCTTGGGTGTTGTTCTTACTTGAACAAGCCTCCCAGTTATGATTAACCCCTCTCGCAAGCATCCGCAACTACGAAAGAAGAATTAAGATAACATATAACCATAGCATTAAACATATAGATCCAAACCAGTCCCTTACGGAATAACGCATAAACTAGGGTTAAAGCTTCTGTAATTCTAGCAACCCAACCCATCATCTAATAACTACTCCACAATGCAATCCCTTAGGCCCAAAGATGGTGAAGTGTCATTTAGTCGACGTTCACATAACACCACTAAAGGAATCAACAACATACATATCATCATAATATCGAACGAATACCAAATTCACATGATTACTTATGACAAGACTTCTCTCATGTCCTCAAGAACAAAAGTAATTACTCACAAAACATATTCATGTTCAAGATCATAGGGGTATTGAATAGCATAATAGATCTGAACATATGATCTCCACCAAATAAATCAACTAGCGTCAACTACATGATGTAATCAACACTACTAGCAACCCACAGGTACCAATATGAGGGTTTGATACAAAGATTGAATACAAGAGATGAACTAGGATTTGAGATGAGATGGTGTTGTTGAAGATGTTGATGAATATTGGCCCTCCCATGATGAGAGGGTTGTTGGTGATGACGACGGCTTTGATTTCCCCCTCCTGGAGGGAAGTATCCCCGGCGGAATCTCTCCACCGAAGAGCAAAAGTGCTCCTGCCCAAGTTCCGCCTCGAGACGGCGACGCTCCGTCCCGAAAGTCCTCTCTTTATTTTCTAGGGAAAATGGGCTTATATACCATAAGATGGGCACCGGAGGCTGGCTAGGGGCCCCACTACCCACCAGGGCGCGCTAGGAGGTAGGCGCGCCCTAGTGCTTAGTGGGCACCTGGGTGGCCCCCTCTAGTACTTCTTTTCTCCAATAATTTTTATATATTCCAAGATAAATCTCTGTAAAATTTCAGCTCATTTGGAGATGTGAGGAATAGGTATCCCTGACATAGCTTTTTCAGGTCTAGAATTCCAACTGCCAGTAATCTCCCTCTTTATGTAAACATTGCATATTATGAGAGAAAAGGCATTAGAATTACTCCACAAAGTGTTATATTAATTGAAAACACTATAAATAACAGTAGGAAAACATGATGCAAAATGGACATATCAGATATGCAGGCCACTTATAATTTTTTATGGGTCGGACTACTTTTAGCGGATCTGTTAGGTTAAAAATGACTGAGAACCTGCAAAACAGCCGGAATTTTTACGGGAGATGAGCATTTGTGGGATCTGGTAAGATGTTGTAAGAGCATTTCCACTCGTTTGACCCCCCCCCCCCCCCGAGGGGCTTGAAATAGCGTCGCCTAGGGGCGCGCCGGCGAAAATATCGGCGTGGGGGCGATCAGTTTCCAACCGCCGCCCCAAGGCCGTCCCAGATGTCGTTCTTTTTTTTGAAAACCAAACTCGGCCAAAATTCGGCCAAACACGGCACAAATTCGGCCAAACTAGCTGATTTCATTGATATTTGTACAAAAACTAAAAACATAATTTTAAAACTAACTAAAACAACAACTAAATACTACTACTACGCCGCTGCCGCCGCCTGCCTTCTACATGTCGAGCAGTCTGTAGAACTTGGTGTAGTCGTCGCCGTCGTCGTTGTCGCCGTCCTACATGCTGCCACCATCCGTGCTACACCCCTGACCAGCGTCGCCGATGCGTGGGTGGTTAGACGGCCCAGGCGCCTCCTTGTCGCTATCGTCGAGGATGACGATGTCGCCCTCCTCACGTCCGCGACGTCGAGCGGCGATCTCCTCGCGAATGTAGTCCTCCCGCGCTGACTTGAGGGCGGTCTCGGCGGCGGCGGCCATGGCCTCGTGCTCCTTCACAGGGAGCAGCCTCGGCACGGTCTTTGACCTGACAAGGCAGGAAGAGGTAGGAGAGGGACCACGGCCGCCCTCGTTGATGATGAAGGTGTTGGGGAACGCAGTATTTCAAAAAAATTCCTACAATCATGCAAGATCTATCTAGGAGATGCATAGAAACAAGAGGGGAGAGTGTGTCCACGTACCGTCATAGACCGAAAGCGGAAGCATTTAGTAACACGGTTGATGTAGTTGAACGTCTTCACGATCCAAGTACCGAACGAACGACACCTCCGTGTTCAGCACACGTTCAACACGATGACGTCCCTCGAGCTCTTGATCCAGTTGAGGATGAGGGAGAGTTCCGTCAGCATGACGGCGTGTTGACGGTGATGATGAAGTTACCGGCGTAGGGCTTCGCCTAAGCACTACGACAATATGACCGAGGTGTGTAACTGTGGAGGGGGGGCACCACACACAGCTAAGATAAGACTTGGTGTGCCTTTGGGATGCCCCCTTCCCACTTATATAAAGGAGGGGTAAGAGGAGGCTAGCCCAAGAGGGCGCGAAAGGGGGGGAGTCCTACTTGGACTTCCGGTCCAAGTAGGATCCCCCTCTTCCTATTCCAACAAGAAGGAGGGAAGGAGGAAGAGGGGAGAAGGAAAGAGGGGGGTGCCGCCCCGTCCTAGTCTAATTTGGACCAGCAATGGGGGCGGCCACCCCTTGAGGCCCTTCTCTCCTTTCCACTAAAGCCCATTAAGGCCCACTACTTCCCTGGGGGGTTCCGGTAACCTCCCGGTACTCCGAAAAATACCTCAAACACTTCGGAACCATTCCGGTGTCCGAATATAACCTTCCAATATATCGATCTTTACCTCTCGACCATTTTGAGACTCCTCGTCATGTCTGTGATCTCATCCGGTACTCCGAACAAACTTTGGTCATCAAATCACATAACTCATAATACAAATCGTCATCGAACGTTAAGCGTGAGGACCCTACGGGTTCAAGAACTATGTAGACATGACCGAGACACATCTCCGGTCAATAACCAATAGCGGAACCTGGATGCTCATATTGGTTCCTACATATTCTACGAAGATCTTTATTAGTCAAACCACATAACAACATACGTTGTGCCCTTTGTCATCGGTATGTTACTTGCCCGAGATTCGATCGTCGGTATCATCATACCTAGTTCAATCTCGTTATCGGCAAGTCTCTTTACTCGTTCCGTAATGCATCATCATGTAACTAACTCATTAGTCACATTGCTTGCAAGGCTCATAGTGATGTGCATTACCGAGAGGGCCCAGAGATACCTCTCCGATACACGGAGTGACAAATCCTAATCTCGATATATGCCAACTCAACAAACACCATCAGAGACACATGTAGAGCATCTTTATAATAAACCAGTTATGTTGTGATGTTTGATAGCACACAAGTTGTTCCTCCGGTATCCGGGAGTTGCATAATCTCATAGTCAGAGGAACATGTATAATTCATGATGAAAGCAATAGCAGAAAAACTAAACGATCATTATGCTAAGCTAACAGATGGGTCTTGTCCATCACATCATTCTATAATGATGTGATCCCGTTCATCAAATGACAACACATGTCTATGGTTAGGAAACTTAAACATCTTTGATTAATAAGCTAGTCTAGTAGAGGCATACTAGGGACACTCTGTTTGTCTACCTATTCACACATGTACAAAGTTCCTGGTTAATACAATTCTAGCATGAGTAATAAACATTTAACATGATATAAGTAAATATAAATATCAACTTTCTTATTGCCTCTAGGGCATATTTCCTTCAGTCTCCCACTTGCACTAGAGTCAATAATCTAGAGTACATAGTAATGATTCTAACACCCATGGAGTCTTGGTGTTGATCATGTTTTGCTCGTGAGAGAGGCTTAGTCAACGGGTCTGCAACATTCAGATCCGTTTGTATCTTGCAAATCTCTATGTCTCCCTCTTGACTTGATCGTGGATGGAATTGAAGAGTCTTTTGATGTGTTTTATTCTCTTGTGAAATCTGGATTCCTTTGCCAAGGCAATTGCTCCAGTATTGTCACAAAAGATTTTTATTGGACCTGATGCACTAGGTATACACCTAGATCAAATATGAACTCCTTCATTTGCTGCTTTCGAAGCAGCTATGTACTCTGCTTCACACGTAGATCCCGCCACGACGCTATGCTTGGAACTGCACCAACTGACAGCTCCACCATTCAATATAAGCATGTATCCGGTTTGTGACTTAGAGTCATCTGGATTAGTGTCAACGCTTGCATCGATGTAACCATTTACGATGAGCTCTTTGTCACAACCATAAACAAGAAACATATCCCTAGTCATTTTCAGGTATTTCAGGATGTTCTTGACCGTTGTCCAATGATCCACTCCTGGATTACTTTGGTACCTCCCTGCTAAACTTATAGCAAGGCACACATCAGGTCTGGTACACAGCATTGCATACATGATAAAACCTATGGCTGAGGCATAGGGAATGACTTTCATTTTCTCTCTATCTTCTGCAGTGGTCGGGCATTGAGTTTGACTCAACTTCACACCTTGTAACACAGGCAAGAACCCTTTCTTAGACTAATCCATTTTGAACTTCTTCAAAACTTTATCAAGGTATGTGCTTTGTGAAAGTCCAATTAAGCGTCTTGATCTATCTCTATAGATCTTGATGCCCAGTATATAAGCAGCTTCACCGAGGTCCTTCATTGAAAAATTCTTATTCAAGTATCCTTTTATGCTATCCAAAAAATTTGTATTATTTCCAATCAACAATATGTCATCCACATATAATATTAGAAATGCTACAAAGCTCCCACTCACTTTCTTGTAAATACAGGCTCCTCCAAAAGTCTGTATAAAACCATATGCTTTGATCACACTATCAAAGAGTATATTCCAACTCCGAGAGGCTTGCACCAGTCCATAAATGGATCGCTGGAGCTTGCACACTTTGTTAGCACCTTTAGGATCGACAAAACCTTCTTGTTGCATCATATACAACTCTTCTTTAAGATATCCATTAAGGAATGCAGTTTTGACATCCATTTGCCAAATTTCATAGTCATAAAATGTGGCAATTGCTAACATGATTCAGACAGACTTAAGCATCTTTGCGGGTGAGAAGGTTTCGTTGTAGTCAACTCCTTGAACTTGTCGAAAACTTTTCACAACAAGTCGAGCATTGTAGACAGTAATATTACCATCAGCATCAGTCTTCTTCTTGAAGATCCATTTATTCTCTATGGATTGCCAATCATCGGGCAAGTCAACCAAAGTCCACACTTTATTCTCATACATGGATCCCATCTCAGATTTCATGGCCTCAAGCCATTTCGCGGAATCTGGGCTCACCATCGCTTCCTCATAGTTTGTAGGTTCGTCATGGTCAAGTAACATTACCTCCAGAACCAGATTACCATACCACTCTGGTGTGGATCATACTCTGGTTGACCTACGAGGTTCGGTAGTAACTTGATCTGAAGTTTCATGATCATCATCATTAGCTTCCTCACTGATTGGTGTAGGAATCATTAGAACTGATTTCTGTGATGAACTATTTTCCAATTCGGGGAAAGGTACAATTACCTCATCAAGTTATACTTTCCTCCCACACTTTCAAGAGAAACTCCTTCTCTAGAAAGGATCCATTCTTAGCAACGAATATCTTGCCTTCGGATATGTGATAGAAGGTGTACCCAACAGTCTCCTTTGGGTATCCTATGAAGACACATTTCTCTGATTTGGGTTCGAGATTATCAGGTTGAAGCTTTTTCACATAAGCATCGCAGCCCCAAACTTTAAGAAACGACAGCTTAGGTTTCTTGCCAAACCACGGTTCATATGGTGTCGTCTCAACGGATTTAGATGGTGCCCTATTTAATGTGAATGCAGCCGTCTCTAAAGCATAACCCCAAAACGATAGCGGTAAATCAGTAAGAGACATCATAGATCGCACCATATCTAATAAAGTACGGTTACGATGTTCGGACACACCATTACGTTGTGGTGTTCCAGGTGGCGTGAGTTGCGAAACTATTCCACATTGTTTCAAATGAAGACCAAACTCATAACTCAAATATTCACCTCCACGATCAGATCGTAGAAACTTTATTTTCATGTTATGATGATTTTCCACTTCACTCTGAAATTCTTAGAACTTTTCCAATGTTTCAGACTTATGTTTCATCAAGTAGATATACCCATATCTTCTCAAATCATCTGTGAAGGTCAGAAAATAACGATACCCGCCACGAGCCTCAACACTCATCAGACCGCATACATCAGTATGTATTATTTCCAATAAGTCAGTTGCTCGCTCCATTGTTCCGGAGAACGGAGTCTTAGTCATCTTGCCCATGAGGCGTGGTTCGCAAGCATCAAGTGATTCATAATCAAGTGATTCCAAAAGCCCATCAACATGGAGTTTCTTCATGCGCTTTATACCAATATGACCTAAACGGCAGTGTCACAAATAAGTTGCACTATCATTATTAACCTTGCAACTTTTGGCTTCAATATTATGAACATGTGTATCACTACAATCGAGATTCAACAAAAATAGACCACTCATCAAGGGTGCATGACCATAAAAGATATTACTCATATAAATAGAACAACCATCATTCTCTGATTTAAATGAATAACCGTCTCGCATCAAACAAGATCCAGATATAATGTTCGTGCTTAACGCTGGCACCAAATAACAATTATTTCGGTCTAAAACTAATCCCGACGGTAGATGTAGAGGTAGCGTGCCGACGGCGATCACATCGAATTTGGAACCATTTCCCACATGCATCATCACCTCGTCCTTAGCCAATCTTCGTTTAATCTGTAGCCCCTGTTTCGAGTTGCAAATATTATCAACAGAACCAGTATCAAATACCTAGGCGCTACTACGAGCATTAGTAAGGTAAACATCAATAACATGTTTATCAAATATACCTTTCACTTTGCCATCCTTCTTGTCGGCATTCTGGGAATGGGGGGGCCAGACTTGCCTGCCTGCGGTCCACGGCGTGGCTCTGCGAGCGGCGCCATACGGCCCATCTTCACCAACAAGCACTCAAGACCCTTGCGAGGTGGACGACACAAGACCTCCTTGGGAGCACCCTCACCAGGCTGGCTTGCGAGGGGCGGAGAGTCCAAGGCAAGGCAAACCTCGCAAGGTTACAATGACGTGAGCCATGACGATCTAGATCAGGCGGGCGCCAGGCGAGCGCCAGCGCACACAGTGTCCTTGTTTCCTCTTTGGTGCTAAGGAAGCAAGTGCAGGCGCGGAGTACCGAGGCGTTAAGCAAAGGTTTCCATATCAGTGCAACAAGACCATGACCAGCAGGACGGCAAGACGGAGGTCACCATGGAGCCCAAGGCGGCGTCACCACCAGAGCCTTTTGCAGACGAAGACTGCTTTTGTCAGGATAAGCTGTACTAGTTGTCCCCGTTCAAGTTGGCCTTTGTTGGCTCCCTTCCCGCTCAATATTTGGGGAGAGGACCAGGGCCTCTATAAATAGGACTAGCCACCACCATAGCTAGGTGGAGATCCGAACAACCACAAGTTTACCAAGCACAAGAACATCTCGCCTCAGCAGGCTATTCTTCCCCTTGTACTGTTCATCCTTAGCCCAAGAGGCAATCCACCACACCACACTAGAGTAGGGTATTACACCACAACGGTGGCCCGGACCAGTATAAATCTTGTGTCCTTTGTGTTGCGAGTTTGTCGAGTTTTCCCTTGAGATCTTAGCGAAGCTAGGACATGGAACGGTAGGGGGAGATCTTCGCACGCACCCCAGTGTTCGAACCTTGAGGGTTTTGCTGGAACCTGAGATCCAACATTTGGTGCGCCAGGTAGGGGTGCGCCGAAGCTTCCCTTTCATCGCTCCGTGATACGTCTCCGTCGTATCTACTTTCCAAACACTTTTGCCCTTGTTTTGGACACTAACTTGTATGATTTGAATGGAACTAACCCGGACTGACGCTGTTTTCAGCAGAATTGCCATGATGTTGTTTTATGTGCAGAAAACAAATATTCTCGGAATGACCTGAAACTCCACGGAACATCTTAGAAAAAAATAATAATAAATCCTCGCCAAAGATGAAGACCAGGGGGCCCACACCCTGTTCATGAGGGTGGGGGGCGCCCCCCCCCCCCTAGGGCACGCCCCCTACCTCGTGGGCCCCCTGGATGCCCTCCGACGCCAACTCCAACTCTATATATTTGCTTTCGGAGAGAGAAAAATCAGGAAGAAGAAATCATCGTGTTTTACGATACGGAGCCGCCGCCAAGCCCTAAAACCACTCGGGAGGGCTGATCTGGAGTCCGTTCGGGGCTCCGGAGAGGGGGATTCGTCGCCATCGTCATCATCAACCATCCTCCATCACCAATTTCATGATGCCCACTGCCGTGCGTGAGTAATTCCATCGTAGGCTTGCTGGACTGTGATGGGTTGGATGAGATTTATCATGTAATCAAGTTAGTTTTGTTAGGGTTTGATCCCTAGTATCCATTATGTTCTGAGATTGATGTTGCTATGACTTTGCTATGCTTAATGCTTATCACTAGGGCCCGAGTGCCATGATTTCAGATCTAAACCTATTATGTTTTCATGAATATATGTGAGTTCTTGATCCTATCTTGCAAGTCTATAGTCACCTACTATGTGTTATGATCCGGCAACCCCGAAGTGACAATAATCGGGACCACTCCCGGTGATGACCGTAGTTTGAGGAGTTCATGTATTCACTATGTGCTAATGCTTTGTTCCGGTTCTCTATTAAAAGGAGGCCTTAATATCCCTCAGTTTCCAATAGGACCCCGCTGCCACGGGAGGGTAGGACAAAAGATGTCATGCAAGTTCTTTTCCATAAGCACGTATGACTATATATGGAATATATGCCTACATTACATTGATGAATTGGAGCTAGTTCTGTGTCACCCTATGTTATAACTGTTACATGATGAACCGCATCCGGCATAATTATCCATCACTGATCCGGTGCCTACAAGTTTTCCATATACTGGTTTACGCTTATTTACTTTCCCGTCGCTACTGTTACAATCACTACAAAATACCAAAAACATTACTTTTGCTGTCTTTACTTTTGTTGCCGCTACCACCACTATCATATTACTTTGCTACTAAACACTTTGCTGCAGATACTAAGTTTCCAGGTGTGGTTGAATTGACAACTCAGCTGCTAATACTTGAGAATATTCTTTGGCTCCCCTTGTGTCGAACCAATAAATTTGGGTTGAATACTCTACCCTCGAAAGTTGTTGCGATCCCCTATACGTGTAGGTTATCAAGACCAATTTCGGGCGCCATTGCCGGGGAGCATAGCTCTATTCTTTGACTCACTTGGGATTTATATCTGTTGGACACTATGAAGAACTTGCGAGATCCAAAAACCAAGATCTATCCCTCAACTACGAGGGGAGGTAAGGAACTGCCATCTAGCTCTGCACTTGATTCACCTTCTGTTATGAGTAAGTTTGCGACACCTACACCTGCTTCTGCTATTCGTTCTGATATGTCGCATGTTATTGATGATGCCACTTCTTCTATGCATGATACTTATGATGAAACTACTTCTATGCCTGATACTACTGTGCCCCTTGGTGAATTTCTTGATGAACAAATTGCTAGGGCTAGAGAAAAAGAAACTATTGAATTTGAATACGATGATGATAGTGATGATGAAAATATGCCTGTTATCCCTGAGGGCTATCTTTTTGATATGGAATCTTCTGCCACTATTTTAGCTTGCAAAGATAGATATGAGCTTAAGAGGTTATTAGTTAAATGGAACAAAGAATCACTTAGAGATAAAATGAAACCTGACCCTGCTTTTGCTACTTCACCTATATGTGTTCTTGATAAGGATTATGAATTCTCTGTTGATCCTGATATAATTACTTTGGTGGAATCTGATCCATTTTATGGCTATGAATCTGAAACTGTTGTGGCACATCTTACTAAGTTAAATGATATAGCTGCCATGTTCACCAATGATGAGAGATCGCGTTACTTCTATATACTCAAAATATTTCTGTTCTCATTAAAGGGTGATGCTAAATATGGTTTAATTCTCTTGATCCTGGTTGTGTGCGTAGTCCCCAGGATATGATTTATTACTTCTCTGCTAAATATTTCCCTGCTCATAAGAAACAAGCTGCTTTGAGGGAAATATACAACTTCGTGCAAATTAAAGAAGAGAGTCTCCCACAAGCTTGGGGGAGGCTTCTCAAGTTACTTAATGCTTTGCCTGATCATCCTCTTAAGAAACCTGAAATAATTGATATCTTTTATAATGGACTAACCAATGCTTCCAGAGATTACCTGGATAGTTGTGCTGGTTCTCTTTTCAGGGAAAGAACACCGGATGAAGCTAAAATTCTATTGAATAATATGTTGACAAATGAAAATAATTGGGCAGCTCCTGAGCCAGCTCCTGCTCCAATTACTGAGCCTATTCTTAAACCAGCTCCAAAGAAGAGAGGTGTTCTATTCCTCAGTCCCAAAGATATGCAAGAGGCATAGAAATCTATGAAAGAAAATGTATTAAAGCTGAAGATGTTAAGAATTTACCTCCTATTGAAGAAATACATGGTCTTAATATACCGCATGTTGAAGAAACATATGATCTCAATTCTTTATTTATTGAAGAACCTCCTAATCCCGATATCCCGACACAGGTAGTAAAGGTAAATTCTCTCTATAGATATGATAAAGCTGAAGTCCCTCCTACTAAAATTGCTAGTCAGTGCTTGGATGAGTTTGATAACTTTATGTTTAAGCAAGACGACTTCAATGCTTATTTTGGTAGACAATTAAAAGAAAATGCTTATATGATTAGACGCTTGGGTGATTATATGGCTAATATTAAAGGTGAACTTAAACTTGTTAGCAAACATGCTTCTATGGTTACCACTCAAGTAGAACAAGTACTTAAGGCTCAAAAAGAAGTGCTTAATGAAATGAATAGTAAGAAAAATGATTATGTTGTTAGAGTGGCTACTAGAACTGGTAGAATGACTCAGGAACCTTTGTATCCTGAAGGCCACCCTAAGAGAATCGAGCAAGATTCTCAAAGAAATAATGTTGATGTTCCTAGTTCTTCTAAAAAGAAGAAGAAGAAAAATGATAGAACTGTGCAAACTTCTAGTGAACCTATTGCTGAACCAACTGATAATCCAAACGATATATCTATGTCTGATGCTGAAACACAATCTGGTAATGAACATGAGCCTACTGAAAATATTAATGATGATGTTCATGATGATGCTCAACCTAGTAATGACAATGATGTAGAAATTGAACCTGTTGTTGATCTTGATAACCCACAATCAAAGAATCAACGTTATGATAAAAGAGACTTTGTTGCTAGGAAACATGGTAAAGAAAGGGAACCTTGGGTTCAGAAACCCATGCCTTTTCCTCCGAAACCATCCAAGAAAAAGGATGATGAGGATTTTGAGCGCTTTGCTGAAATGATTAGGCCTATCTTTTTGCGTATGCGATTAACTGATGTGCTCAAAACAAATCCTTATGCTAAATATATGAAGGATATCATTACTAATAAAAGAAAGATACCGGAAGCTGAAATTTCCACCATGCTTGCTAATTATACTTTTAAGGGTGGAATACCAAAGAAACTTGGAGATCCCGGAGTACCTACTATACCTTGCTCCATTAAAAGAAATTATATTAAAACTGCTTTATGTGATCTTAGAGCCGGTGTTAGTGTTATGCCTCTCTCTTTATATCGTAGACTTGACTTGAATAAGCTGACACCTACTGAAATATCTTTGCAAATGGCTAATAAATCAACTGCTATACCCGTCGGTATCTGTGAGGATGTGCCTGTTATGGTTGCAAACGTTACTATTTTAACGGACTTTGTTATTCCTGATATTCCTGAGGATGATATCATATCTATTATTCTTGGAAGACCTTTTCTTAATACTGCAGGGGCTGTTATTGATTGCAACAAAGGCAATGTCACTTTTCATGTTAATGGTAATGAGCATACAGTAAACTTTCCGAGGAAACAACCTCAAGTTCATAGTATCAACTCCATTGGAAAAATTCCATCGATTATAATTGGAGGTTTTGAATTTCCTCTTCCTACTGTTAAAAAGAAATATGATATACTTATTATAGGGGATGTGCATATCCCCGTTGAGGTAACTTAGTGTTATTCGAAATTTCTCCGGTTTCATGATTATCGAAATGAGTTTGTTAACAAGACTTGATCAACCTTGTTAGTGGATTCTTTTTGATGAGCATGAGATGGATGAAACTAGAAGCACAAACTTCTATACCCTCTCTATACTTTTTGTTAATTATATTAAATAAAGTAAAAATAGTTTTTTTTGTCTGTTTCCTGACTTATCCATGCAATATAAAAATATCCCGAAAATAAAAGTCCTCAGAATGACATGCCAATTTAATATGATTTTTTTTGGAATATTTGAGGATTTACTATGCAAAAATTACTGCGGGAGGAGCTGCCACCTGGCCACGAGGGTGGTGGGCGCCCCCCCCCCCCTTACCAAGTGTTGTATGATCAGCTTCAGCCCACCAAGCCTTTCTCAGGAGTGACCGACGGCTCCACCACCCCGATCGGGTAGGTCCGCCTCCCCGTCACCTTCGGATAGCGCGACAACTACCGCGCCCACATCCGTCTGTCATACAATGCCATCCTCGGGTATCCGGCCCTAGCCAAGTTCATGGCCGTGACGCACCACTGCTACAACGTCCTCAAGATGCCAGGAAGCGGCGGGATCATCACAGTCCCCTGCGAAGAAAGAGATGTTGTGTGCTCCCTCGAGCGCGCCTTCCAAGCAGCATCAATCGAAGACCCCGACAACAATGCAGCTCGGTACACTCCTGAGGTCGTCCCCAAGAAGAAGAAGCAGCTACTCTGTGCCAGACCTCAGGAGGGCAGCGCCACAAGTGGCACCTCGTCAGGATCAGCGCCCGCACCTGGGGTGCCTCCCTTTGTCGCATAGGAAGGCGCGCTCGACGACCTCCTCGGGCAGGGCTCGGTGGCTCTCTTCTGGAGGGCCTCAGACCTTGCCAACGTCACGAGGGAGGCGCTCGGGCACCACTTGGAGGCGTGTTTCGTGGCACATCTCCCTCAGGAGGACACTGGGCAAGGAGCGCCCGGTGCTCAGGAGTTCATCACCAAGGTATCTCAGGAGCTTCAGGAAGCAACAGCAATACGCGACGACCGCCGCCCACCTAGCGTTGCTCCCCACCCAGGCGAGGATGGTGAGCTGCGCGTCTGTATCGACATACCAGGGTTCAACCGAGCCGCATCTCAGGAGCGCTTCTGGCCTTCGCGTGTTGGGCACTGCGAAGGTCCACCTCACAGTTACGCTCGTATGTAGTTCGGCCTGCCGAGTATGGCTGCTGCTTTCCAGCGCAACCTGCGGAGAGTCATGGTAGGTCAGGAGGCCAGGCACCACGCCGTCCTGACGGAGATGGAGACGGTCCTCAAGGAACCGCCTGGACCCCTAAAGCCTCCCGAGGCTCAGGGCCCCGGTGGCTCATGAGGGGCAACCCCTTCGCCGCGTACCTTCAGCTGTCTCAACACCCCTTCATCAACGGAACCAGGTGACATTTTCCGAGTTTATTTAGCTGGGAGCGCCCTCAGGGCTGCATCATTCCCAGGCCATGTGGGTCCGTCCCTGTGTCATGTATCCCTTTTTATGTCTATAGCTTACCTCCCTGGGGGCGCCCCTCGGGCTGCATCATCCCCAAGCCGCTCGGGCCGGACCCAATGGCGCGTATCGTTCATGCATTTACCTGAGCTAGTTTTCCTTCCATGCTTATGATTATCACCTTCTTGATTGTCGCCCACCGCAGGAGCCACGCGTCGGTCGTATTTTTTCAGGACCTTTTGCGTGAGAGGGTTAGGCACGGCGTTTGTGCTCGGGTCCGTCCCTGCAGCGTCGATAAATCCAATGGCTGAGCTATGTCTGGCGGGCCAGTCCCATTCATGTCACCTCCTGGGGTCGTTGGTGCTTGGCTTTCTCACGCGATAACCTCAGGATATTCGTTCGGCGTAGGTTGTCTGACCACCTCGCAGGACCAACACAGCGAACAATAATCAAGACCAGGCGCAACCCGCCTTGAGGTAGGGCCTCGTGAGTCCCGTACTGGCTCATGAGTGCCCAGACACACCTCGTCTAGACCTGTCATGCAAGCCACGTGTCAGGGCGGGGCTGTACATGCCCCGGGGGCTCTTCGCAGTAGGGAGTCCCCTCTCACGTACCAGTGGAAGCACCAAGCTCCGTGCTGGCAGTCGACACTATCGAGGAGCGGCTATGCCCGTGCAAGTGCGGAAGCGCCATGGTCCGTCCTGGTGATAAACAACTCAGGGCGGCCTCATGGCCGTATCAACCTCAGGGAGCCTCCGGGCTCGGTGTCTGGCCTCAACGCAACGCCTCCCCTCGGGAGAGCCACGCGAGGGGGCTGGGCACGGGGGCTGCACTCGGGTCACGCCCAAGCGTACGCCACCCGGCGAGGTCCCTCCGACCTGGTCATCGCGCGCCCTCCCAAGCGGAGCTAAGGTATGAAGGTCGTTTGAACGTCAAGGGGGACTCCTGAGCATCGCGACTCAAGAGCCTAACTGATCATGTAGCCCCTCACTCCTTGGCCCGTCCTGGTGATCCGGTCGGACCAATGGCGGTTGAGGTATGCGCGGGGTCGGGCCCTACTGACGTAGAACACAAGACCTACCATTGCATCTCCTTTCCAAAAGTTGTTTGCGCATCAAGGGGGGCTCCTGAGCATCGCGACTCAGGAGCCTAACTGACCACGTAGCCCCTCACTCCTTGGACCATCCTGGTGATCCGGTTGGCCCAGCGGTGGCTGAGGTATGCGCGGGGTCGGGCTCTACCGACGTAGAACGTAAAGCAAATGGGAAGGAAATCGCAAAATCTCAAAGCAAATATTACAAGACATATTGTTCACTGAATATCAAAAACAAGTTTAAACGCCTCCACGAGGCACACTACATGTTGCAGGAGTTTTAACAGGAAAGGAGTCGCAAGCCAGTCATCCCTCGATACCGTCGGCACCTGCAAGAGGTGCCCCCTCCTGGGTGGCGTCGCCTTCACCTGCACCACCGGTCGAAGGCGCGAGGGCAAAGGCGTCGAACTTATCCAACATGGCTTCCACCTGACCTTTCACGGCTGCGGTGGCAGTGGAGCAGTGTTCATCAGCCACGGGCTCCAGCAGCTCATCAAGGCGGGCGGCAAGATCGCGAAGATGGAGGTGGCTGAAGACGCGCGTCAGCGTGACTGAAGAAAGGACGTGAGCCTGTGCCTCTGCCATGGGGTCGATGCCGCGCACGACTTCCTCAAGCACCTCGACCAAGCAGGGAGCAAGAAGGGGATCTAGAGCAAGGCGAAAGGAAGCAGTGAAGGCAAGAGCTATCTACGCCAGCCTTTTGACAGTCGAGTAGTTGCTGAGGTAGCATGGGGAAGCGGAGACGCCCATGCCCAATCAACCGCCACGCGTCGACCAAGGCCGCAGGCTATTGGGGCCCGCGATGCTCCGCACTTGACCTTTGGCTTCGCCTCGAAGCCAAGCCCGAGTACGCCTTGGGCCCGGGGGCTACTGTCGGTGTTCTGGGAATGGGGTCCCTAGACTTGCCTGCCTGCGGCCCACGGCGTGGCTCTGCGAGCGGGCCCGTATGACCCATCTTCACCAATAAGCACTCAAGACCCTCGCGAGGGGCCAAACCTCGCGAGGCGGACGACACAAGACCTCCTCGGGAGCACCCTCACCAGGCTGGCTCACGAGGGGCGGACAGTTCAAGGCAAGGCAAACCTCGCGAGGTTCCAATGACGTGAGCCATGACGATCAAGATCAGGCGGGCTCCAGGCGCGCGACAGCGCGCACAGTGTCCTTGTTTCCTCTTTGGCGCTAAGGAAGCAAGCGCAGGCGTGGAGTACCAAGGCGTCAAGCAAAGGTTTCCATATCAATGCAACGAGATCATGACCAGCAGGACGGCAAGACGGAGGTCACCATGGAGCCCAAGGCAGCGTCACCACCAGAGCCTTTTGCAGGCGAAGACAGCTTTTGTCAGGATAAGTTGTACTAGTTGTCCCCTTTCAAATTGGCCGTTGTTGGCTCCCTTCCCACTCAATATTTGGGGAGAGGACCAGGGCCTCTATAAATAGGACTAGCTACCACCATAGCTAGGGGGAGATCCGAACAGCCACAAGTTCACCAAGCACAAGAACACCTTGCCTTAGGAGGTTGTTCTTCCCCTTGTACTGTTCATCCTTAGCCCAAGAGGCAATCCACCACACCACACTGGAGTAGGGTATTACACCACAATGGTGGCCCGAACCAGTATAAATCTTGTGTCCTTTGTGTTGTGAGTTCGTCGAGTTTGCCCTTGAGATCTTAGCAAAGCTAGGACATGGACCGGTAGGGGGAGTTCTTCGCGTGCACCCCAGTGTTTGAACCTTGACGGTTTTGCCAGAACCCAAGATCCGACACTTCTTATCCGCCAAATACTTGGGGTAGTTCCGCTTCCAGTGACCAGTCCCTTTGCAGTAGAAGCACTCAGTCTCAGGCTTAGGTCCAGACTTGGGCTTGTTTACTTGAGAAGCAACTTGCTTGCCGTTCTTCTTGAAGTTCCCCTTCTTTCCTTTGCCCTTTTTCTTGAAACTGTGGTCTTGTTAACCATCAACACTTGATGCTCCTTGTGGATTTCTACCTCCGCAGCCTTTAGCATCACGAAGAGCTCAGGAATTGTCTTATCCATCCCTTGCATATTATAGTTCATCACGAAGCTTTTGTAGCTTGGTGGTAGTGATTGAAGAACTCTGTCAATGACACTATCATCAGGAAGATTAACTCCCAGTTGAGTCAAGTGGTTGTGGTACCCAGACATTCTGAGTATATGTTCACTAGCAAAACTATTCTCCTCCATTTTGCAGCTATAGAACTTATTGGAGACTTTATATCTCTCAATTCGGGCATTTGCTTGAAATATTAACTTCAACTCCTGGAACATCTCATATGCGCCATGACATTCAAAACGTCTTTGAAGTCCCAATTCTAAGCCGTAAAGCATGGCACACTGAACTATCGAGTAGTCATCAGCTTTGCTCTGCCAGACGTTCACAACGTCCGGAGTAGCTCCCGTAGTGGTTCTTGCACCTAGCGGTGCTTCAAGGACGTAATTCTTCTGTCCAGCAATGAGGATAATCCTCAAGTTACGGACCCAGTCCGTGTAGTTGCTACCATCATCTTTCAACTTAGCTTTCTCTAGGAACGCATTAAAATTCAAGGGAACGGTAGCACGGGCCATTGATCTACAACAACATAGACATGCAAATACTATCAGGTGCTAAGTTCATGATAAGTTAAAGTTCAATTAATCATATTACTTAAGAACTCCCACTTAGATAGACATCCCTCTAGTCATCTAAATGATCACGTGATCCATATCAACTAAACCATGTCTGTTGGGGATATAACTATCAGATATGACCCGCCCAGGAGGGGCCCGGTCATCCCTATGGCGGTTCATCTCAATGAAGCCCAAGACCATATTAACAATGGCGGTTCATAGATAGGCTTAGTAGAGGGCCCAAACCCAAAGGCGGCTTAATGCCCACGGATATAAATCGCTATGTATATAAACTTGTATTGTAAGGCATGTAAGAAAGGTCACCGAGCCGGATACGTTGTATAAGCCGGACGGGACTCTGTAGGCCGCAGGGCGTCAACCCGTGTATATAAGGGGACGACCCAGCGGCGGCTTAGGGAAAGAAACAACAGATTGAGAGCCGGGTCAAGCGTATTCGCTCCCTGCTCATCGAAACCCTAGCAATACCACCTCTAATTGGATTAGGATTTTACCTTCACCGTAAGGGGCTGAACTCCTCGTGTCCTTTGTCCTGATTAACCCCTTTAAGCTAACCTCATCGCGATGGCTCCATGACTAAGTCCTCACACTAGGACATCTGTCGTGGCAATTCCACGACAGTTGGCGCCCACCGTGGGGCCATCGCATGATGGTTTCAAGTTCTTAGAGGGCAACTTCGAAGGGATCAAGGGATACGCCGTGGGCCCAATGATCAAGAGTCGTCGCGGAAAGCTCTACATCGACGACACAGGCTAGGGCCCCGAGGCCGGCTCAATTGAGTACGGGTATCGGGTCCCCTTCGACAGAATTCATGTCTTCATCGGCAAGATCGGTGAACAGGGCCCTGAACCTGACATCTGCACCGACATCATCGAGACGGCTCAGCGTGCGAGACCCACCCGGGTTCGGCCCACCATGAATCATTCCTTCGTGGGATTTATCCATGGAGCGAAATTTGAGGATAGATCGGCATCTAGTGGTGAGACCGTCGTTTACTCTGATGGCGAGTCATCCACCGGCGAGATCGAGTCATTGTATCAACTCCAACATGGCCGGCTTGGGGCTGTTCCGATGGCGACAGTATTCCGGACCCCAGTGAGCCGCCAAACCGGGTTGCAATCTTCATGGTCGGTACACAGCCCGTGCAACACTCATCGACGGCATCAGAGCTGATTTTCGGGTTAGCAGCGGTAGTGGCTGCTGGGGCAGGAGGCCCTGAGCGCCCGCCGGCTCAGGTCTTAACCGACTTACTGGATAAGCTGACAGCGCTGTTAACAATGGTGGTTAACCCGGTGGATCAAGATCAGCATAATGTGGTGGTCATGAAGTTGTGTGATGAGATAGCACATGCCAAGGAGGAGCTAAACGCAGAAAACACTAGGATGGCCGAGGAGGAGGCTACTTTGGATGCTCAGGCACAACGAATTCAGTCACAATCTTATCGGCTCATGCTAGATCAGAACGCTTCAAACGAGGTCATGAGGAGGAGGCATCAGACTCGCCTGCCCTCGGTTTATGAGGAAAGAAATCTTTTTAACACGCCAGGAGCAGGAACCAGTAACCCGACGGTGGTAAACCGGGTCGAAGCACCTGGGACGGGTACGCTGGTTCAGCCACGCACGACGGACATGCCTCGTCAGAACAATAACCCACCGCAGCACGTGCTGACGCCACCGGGTCATTACTCTAACCCTTTGGATAACATGATCATTGCGGCGTCATGATTGGCAGCTATCCCGGTCGAAGGCGAGTCACCAACGGTGGTTGAAACACGAAGGGCTAGAGAGCTCCTTCAGACAGCTCTGACTCGGCAGCAGGCTTATTCTTACAGTCGTGACAGGATTCATTCCGCCCCCTCCCTAGCCGGAGTTACAGTAGGCATATCGATGAGCCAGTTGTCTCAAGCAGTGGGCGGAACCATAACCCGCCTCGTGGACATAACCCGATGGGCGGTGGCACCGATGCTCAGAACGTGGTGGATCAAGGTAGAGCGTGTTGAGAGGCCGATCTATCGGCTCAGTATGCGGCTCGTCAACCTACTCCGGTTCGTCCAACCACTTCTATGGAGCCAGGGGTAACATTTAGAAATTTGGGCATGCCATGCTTAGTACCGGATCTACGTAATGAGCGTTTGCCCAAGGATTTCAAGGGTCCTCGCAAGGTGCCTAACTATACGGCCGATTTACCTCCTGAGGCGTGGATTGAGAGTTATGAGATGGCTATGGAGTTTCTGGATGTCAGCGATGCTGCATGTGCTAAATATTTCCCCCTGATGTTGGAAGGAACGGCCCGCACTTGGTTGAAGGGGCTCCCTGCCAATTCTATTGGGTCATGGGCCGAGTTAAAAGCCCGGTTTATCTAGAATTTCAAGGATACATGCAAGCAACCCATGTCAATTGTGGATTTAGCCTCTTGTGTCCAAGAAGAAGGTGAATCGACAACCCATTGGGTGCACCGGGTCTCAACAATCTTGCACTCGTCGGATCGCATCAATGCCGACTCAATAGTGTTGATGTTAGAAAACAATTGTCGTTTCACGCCCCTGAAGCAGAAATTAGGGCGGCTCAAACGCCACTGCAATGACATGGGAACACTGATGGCGGCTTTGGTTAAGTATGCTGACTTTGATGGTACCAAGGACCCCAAGTCTGATGACGAAAAGCCGGGAAAGGGAAAGAAGAGCAGCAACACCAAGGGGCAGCAGCATACCCCGGCGAACTAGGGAGGCAACAGTAAGCGCAAAGCTGATAATAGTTTTGACTTTGTGGCTAACACCAATGCATAGAATAATGGTCAGCGCCGTAAGGGTAAACCGCCCCCACGGACCGGAGGATCTAGTGTCAATCTTGAACAGGTGTTAAATCAGCCCTGCCCAAGACATGGTATGCGAGAAAGACCGTTCGGGCACCTCTGGAAGGATTCTTACATCATGAAGGAGTACAGGAATTCCAATCTTTTTCAAGACAATCATGGTCCAGGTGGCGGTTCAGGATCTGGCTCTCACAGACTGGGTTATGGCGGTGGTGGATCTAACTCTGGATTCCAAGGAAATCAAGGTAATCACGACAACCAGGGTGGTTACAATCAATAGAGTAATCAGGGGAGTCAACAGCAGCAACAGTCTAGTTATTAGAGCAACCCAAAATAGTTGAATAGTGGACAGTATCATGTCTTCACCACTAGCTTATGTAAGCGTGACCAGAAGCTTCATAAGAGGGCAGTCAATGCTATTGAGTCAGCAGTTCCCCATTACTTATGCTGGTCTGAGCAGCCCATTGTGTGGAGTCGGGAAGATCACCGCCCCGGGTTGATAATCCAGGTCACTTGGCTTTGGTGGTCGCACCTCAGGTCGGAGGGTATAAGTTCACCAAGGCAGTCATGGACGGAGGGAGCACCATCAATATCCTTTATTATGAAACTTTCCATCGTGGGGTTGACTGATAAAAATCTTAAGCCATCAAACACTGTTTTCCATGTCGTGGTACCTGGTAAGTCGGCCTACCCAGTTGGTAAGATAGCTTTGGAAGTTGCTTTTGGAGATGATCGTGACTCTAGGTCAGAGACATTGACCTTTGAAGTAGTCAAGATTCACAGCCCGTATCACGCTCTGTTCGGACGGTCGGCTTATGCCAAGTTCATGGCACGACCTTGTTATGTTTATCTACAGCTCAAGATGCCAGGTTACAAGGGGACTATTACAGTGCATGGGAGTCGTAAGATAGCTCTGGAATGTGAAGAAGGTGGCGCGGCTTATGCTGAGTCGGTTTGTGCAACGGAGGAGTTAAAATTCTATAAGGACAATGTTGATCCGGCGGATATGACATCTTTGAAAAAGCCAACTATAGAGCATGATCCGGTCTTAAAGTTTAAATCAGCAGATGATACCAAGATGGTTGATTTTGTTCTTGGCGACTCATCCAAGTAGTTCAGTATCAGTGCCAATCTGGATCCGAAATTGGAAAGCGCGCTCATCGAGTTCATCCGTGAGAACCGGGACATCTTTGCATGGAAGCCTTCAGACATGCCGGGTGTACTGAGAGAACTCACTGAGCACACTCTTAATATTGATCCAAAATTTAAGTCGGTTAAACAGGTTCTTCACCGGTTTAATGAGGATAGGCGGAAGGCCATTAGAGAGGAAGTAGCCTGGCTCTTGGAGGCTAGGTTTATTATTGAGGTGTTTCACCCTGAGTGGTTGTCTAACCCGGTGTTGGTACTTAAAAAGAATGGCACTTGGCATATGTGTGTGGATTACACAGATCTAAACAAGGCCTGTCCGGCTGATCCTTTTGCTCTCCCTCGTATTGATCAGATCATCGATGCTAGGGCGGGTTGTGAGCGTTTGAGTTTTTTGGATGCTTATTCTGGTTATCATCATATCAAGATGGCAGTTAAGGACCAGGATAAGACAGCTTCCATAACTCCCTTTGGAGCCTTCTACTATGTGTATATGCCTTTTCGGCTCAAGAGTACCCAGGCGACTTATCAGAGATGTGTGCAGAATTGCCTTCATGATCAAATTGGGCACAATATTCATGCTTATGTGGATGATATTGTGGTGAAATCCAGAGAGAAGGAGACATTGATAGATGATTTGAAGAAAACCTTTGATAATCTCCGGGTTTATAAAATGATGCTTACCTCGCCAAGTGTGTTTTTGGTGTGCCGGCAGGCAAGCTCTTGGGTTTTTTGGTGTCTAACAGGGGCATTGAAGCTAATCCGAAGAAGATCAAGGCTATCACTTCTCTGGCTAAACCGGCGTGTGTTAATGATGTGCAACGTTTGGCGGGTCATATTGCGGTGTTAAGCCGGTTCATAAGCCGATTGGGAGAGAAGACTATCCCTTTGTATCAGATGATGAAAAAGACAGATAATTTTTTCCGGAGTGATGCAGCTAATGCAGCATTTGAGGACTTGAAGAAGCAGCTGGCTGAACCACCCGTGCTTGTTGCCCCTGTTGATAAAGAGCCTTTGTTGTTATATGTGGCTACTAATAGCCGAGTTGTCAGTGTAGACATTGTGGTAGAAAGGAAGGAGACAGTCAAGGAATATCCGGTTCAAAGGTTGGTTTACTACATCAGTGAAGTGCTTATTGAGTCCAAGCAGAAATATCCGTACTGGCAGAAGCTTGTATATGGGGTGTTCATGGCCAGCCGGAAGCTTAAGGAATATTTTCTGGGTCATCCCATCACTACGGTTAGTTCTGCTCCTTTAGGGGACATTATTCAGAACAGAGAAGCCACAGGTCGGGTAGCCAAGTGGGCTATTGAGCTTGGTCCTCATGGTTTGAAATATATGCCTTGCACGGCCATCAAGTCTTAGGCATTGGTGGATTTCATCAATGACTGGACAGAGCTGCATATGCTTGAGGAAAAGTCAGATAACACGTATTGGACTATTCACTTTGATGGGTCTAGGCAATTGGAGGGCTCGGGGCTGGAGTTGTGCTTGCTTCCCCTCGAGGTGATAAATTCTGTTATGTTCTCCGTTTGATGTTTCCTTGCACTAACAATGCAGCTGAATATGAGGCCTTGCTCCATGGTCTTCGGATGGCTAAGGAGATTAACTTAAGCCGGGTTAGGTGCTTTGGCAACTTAGATTTGGTGGCTCGGCAAGTCTCTGGTACTTCAGATTCCAAGGATCCACTCATGGCGGCTTATCGACAAGAGGTGGACGTTATTGCTGGTCATTTCAAGGGTTGTCAAGTTGAGCATGTTGATCGGAGGAAAAATGAAGCGGCGGATGCTTTAAGCCGGTTGGGTTCTTAACATAAACCGGTGCTGCCTAATGTCTTTCTTGACATTTTTCATAACCCGTCGGTCAAGTTACCTATAGAGGAGGATTTGGCTATTCCTGACCCAGAAGCTTAGTTGGTGGCGGCTCTTCATGTAATTCTGGATTGGACAGTCCCTTATTTGGCTTATATGACCTGGGGTGAGTTACCTGAGGATGAAACCTTGGCTAGGCAGATAACTCGGCGGCCTAAGTCAATGACAATTGTTAATGGAGAGCTACATCATCGCAGTGTCACAGGGGCATTTCAATGTTGTGTTTCTCCAGACGAGGGCTGTGAGATCCTGCCTGAGATTCATGAAGGAGACTGTGGTCATCATGCCGGTTCAAAATCTCTCGTAGCTAAAGCTTTTTGTCATGGGTTTTATTGGCTAACAGCTCATGCTGATGCGGACGACCTAGTCAGCAGGTGTCATGGATGTCAGAAATTGTCACGACGAGCTCATGTGCCGACTCAAGAATTAAGGATGATTCCAATTACTTGGCCATTTGCAGTTTGGGGGCTTGATATGGTTGGACCTTTCAAAAGATCCAAGGATAAGAAGACCCACCTTTTGGTGGCGGTTGATAAGTTCACTAAGTGGATAGAGGCAGAGCCAGTCAGTAAGTGTGATGCAGCAACGGTGGTTCAATTCATGAAGAAGGTGATCTTTCGTTTTGGCTTTCCACACAGCATCATAACAGGCAATGGCACTAATCTCTCTAAGGGTGCTATGGAAGAATTTTGTCAACGTGAGCATATCTGGATTGATGTATCATCAGTGGCTCACCCCCAATATAATGGTCAAGCTGAGAGAGCCAATCAAGAGATCTTGAAAGGCATCAAGCCCCGACTTATGGTTCCCCTGCAGAGGATGTCGGGCTGTTGGGTGGAGGAGTTACCTTCCATGTTATGGAGCATTAATACCACCCCTAACAGATCTACGGGATACACACATTTCTTCATGTTTTACGAAGCAGAGGCGGTTCTCCCTAGTGACATCTGTCATGACTCGCCTCATGTGGCGGCTTATGTTGAAGCTGGCAATGAAAAAGCACGTCAGGAAGCACTTGACCTGTTGGATGAGGAGTGTGACATTGCGGCGGCTCGTTTGGCGATTTACCAGCAAGATCCGCGTCATTATCACAGCCGCCGGGTTAAAACCAGAACTTTCCAAGAAGGCGATCTAGTGCTCCGGCTTATCCAGGATCAGTCTGATATGCACAAGTTATCCCCACCTTGGGAGGACCCTTTGTGGTCAGCAAGAATCTAAACAACGGTTCATATTACCTTATCGATGTTCAAGACCACAAGGACTCACGCACGTCGGAGGAAGAGACCCGCCGGCCGTGGAATATTGCTCATCTTCGGCCTTACTACACTTGAGCCATTGGCTCTTCTAATGTACATATTTTGACAATGTATATATTATGATCAATATAATAAAGTCGGCATCCCTGTTAAAGCAGGGCCTCTGCCGTTTTTTCTCTTTAAATAATGAGTTTTTGGTCACTTGGGGGCTTCTGCTTTATACAGCAAAGTTATGATTACCCTTTGATCCGGCTTATAGGCCACACATAAAAAACATGGGGGCTTGCTACCCAGGTTAGAGGGACCAAAGAGAGTCTGTTGCAATAGCACAACTCAAACATAGGTGCCCCTTGAGCACAGCTCAAAATATTGCTTGGGGGCTCTTTTGTTCTAAAGAACAAATAGTTTTTATAACCCTTGTAATAGGCTTAAAAGCCAGGCTTGGAAGCCAGGTGTATTCACCTAAAACCCTGGGTTATCCTACCTTTTTAAGTAAGCCACTCCGCCCAGGTAATCCTGGAATGACCCGCCGAACGTTTGACAAGTCAATCTTATGCAGACACTGAACTTGTCAAAGTTAAAACAACGATTGGTTATGTGAGGTCCATCTTATAAGGTTTGTATATAGGTTTAACTCAGTGGTCTGGCAACCCATGAAAAGCCTCGTTTTTCGGCCTGACAGCCCATGAAAAGCCTCGTTTTTTCGTCTGTTTTTTATTCGATAGATTTTCTTTTTGAGGATTATTTGATGAGGCTTATAAAGCTTTGTGGTTATAATTCACTGGTGTTTATTAACCCGGTCTGGCTTTTGACTATAAGTCGCCAGTTTGAGATAAGATAATATCCGGTGTTTATTAACCCGGCCCGGCTTTGTTTATAAACTGGCAATCTCTGATAATTACCAGTGCTCAAATTTTGGGTTATCACCCTCACCGCACTGGCTTGGTAAACCAACAGTGTGATCAAATATCACAGGTATGACATATTTTCAATCATATATGGTTATTATTCAGTACAACCTTGGTTATAAAGTGTGATAGTTTCCTCTGGTTTATATCGGGCATTATAACCCGTCCAACGGTAAACCGCCAGGACTCTTTACCTATTGTATGCAGGAACAAGCTAGGATTGCTAATATCATAAAGCATACATGGCATATCTTAACATGGCGGATGAACAGTGTCATGAACAGCAAAATATGCACGATGGCATAGCAGAATAGGAGTTTAAATCTAGCCTATTACAAGGCGCTTGGTGCCCAAAAGATAATTGTTCTTAAGTCTTGCAGAAAGCAGATGATAAACCGGCCCCGGTTCATGAATCTTGGCCTGGCTGGCTTGAAGGTTGCAATTCATCCCTTGCCGTTTCGTCTTCCTCCTCCACCGTCTGGAAGTTGGGTTTGGATCAGTCAAAGCCATGCAAGGCGACGAATTCAACTTCGTCGTCAATCAGATCAGACGGGTCAATATCAGGGGCGAAAGTGTGCTTACAAATCGGCGGAATTAAATCCATCACTTTATACGAAGCAGTCTGCATCTTCTGATTATCTACATCATAAGCCAGCTGGTACTTGGTGAGGTTGGTCTCTTCAGCGATGATTGTTGCATGTGGACGAATCTCTTTGACACAGACGGCAAAGTCCTGCTGGTCAAAAGAGGTTCCATCTTCCTTCAGACTAGGATACCCACTCGCTACATCTGCCGGGTCAAGTTTGGGTACCCATGCTTTGGCACGACTTAAGGCTGTTACAGCTCCAGCTCTAGCACAAGACCATTTGATTTCTTGAAATCTGGTGGGTAAGATGGACAGCTTCTTCAAGACATCACTTAAAAGATTTGGTCCTTGATTCCTTGGGGAGATAGTAGCGGGAGTCCGCTGAGCTCCAGTGTATAATTGCTCAACAAGAGTATAAACCACCTTGAGCTTCACTAGTGTGTCTTGGCTAAGGTTGCTGCTCCTGGGACCTGAAAAAGTTCAAAGATTGGTTAAGTGGCGGCTTACATTATGACGAGAAATATTCACTTTGGATAAATAGCAAGGTGACTTACCGAAGATAGCAGAAACCATCTGAGACACACGGTTTTTTAAACCGGTGAGTTCAATGGTAACTTCCTCAAGAGCCGCCTCCGCCTTCTCAGCACGCTGTATCAGGGTAGTCTTTTCCTTAGACCAAGCCTCTTTATCTATAGTAAAGCTGGTCTTCAATTTTTCTGCTTCAGACACACTAAACTGGAATTTGGATTCAGCCTTCCGGGTCTTAGTTTCCTGAGCCGCCAGCCGGGTCTTGGCCTCGTTCAGTTGAGTTTCCAATCTAGTGGTAGCAGTCTGCAGGCAGCACAGATTTATCAAACATATTTCAAGGCGGATTAAAACAGTTAAGTCCCAAGTACTTTGCAAGCGAAACCACTTGGCACGTGGGGGCTAATGTCTTTCAACGCAATTTTTTCAACGGAAACGGCTTTTCTAAAGTCCCAAGTGCTTTGCAAGCAACAACACTTGGCACTTGGGGACTAATGCATATTGCTTGTCTCTTCCTAAAGATGAGCTGGTTGAGCTGTCAACTGTCTCAGCCGACTCATGAGGGCTATACAGTTCAGTTCAGTTCTTTTACAGTGATCAATAGGACCAACTCATTCATACTGATTAAACCAGCCCTTGGGGACTACAGATGCAAAGTTATGCTACTATCAGCATCTGGTTTAGTTTTAAACCGGACTTGGAGGGAGTCTAGGATAGAAGCTTATAAGTTTTTTTAAGTCTACACATTATTCAATCTTATCATAATTAGAAGACTTGGGGGCTGGCAGGATATATAACTTATATAAGCCGGAGAACGTACCTAATACTTCTGGTGCATCTGTTTGACCATCTCAATTTCTAAGTCACGGCTGGAGTGTACTTGACTGAGATAACCAGATAATACTTCACTATTACTCAATTGAGCATAGTGGGAGACATCGAACCTCACTTTCCGTCTTTCCATGACTTCTTGTTTGGCAGAATGTCTCGCTAGTACAGTTGGATTCCCCTGCTCAGTAAATCCGGTGCTAGTGATTAAAACGTCATCACCATGAGTCTCTGGCGGGTTAACTGAGCTTGACGGTTGAGTAGTTGACGGATCAATAGTGGTTTCATCGACAAACGGCTCAGGTATCTCAGGTTGAGCATTGGGGGCAGGATCTTCTGGTTGTTCAGGGTGTTTTGGTACAAAGGTTGGTTGGTCCGGTTCAGTGGCTTTCGGATCCTCGGCCGACTTTGTCACCTTCGCTTTCTTGTTGGGCTTCGCTTGACCGCTAAAAGGATTTTGGACAAGTCAGCATAATGATGAAGATATAAAGGTATAGAAGAGAGATAATTATTCTTACCAGGGGTAGTCTTGAAAGCCGACAGTTGAGTCTGCGATGAATTGCCAGAGGAAGAACGGGAAATCTCCTGCAAAAATGGAATCAAAAGAATCGAGTGGTTAACGAAAGAAAACCTGCTGGTAAATAAAAGAGTTAAGGTTAAAAAGAACCTCATTTTGGTGTTTCCGAGGGGTGTTTGGTAAACCGAAGGATAAATCTTCACCTCCACTGGTCCGGGTCTGGCAGCGACTCTCATGTTGCTGTCGTTTCAAGAGAAAATGAGGATCTAAATAAGCCAAGGGGTGTGAAAACCTTACTTTCCGGGTTACCCGCCGAAGTTTCTGCCTTGGTAAAGGTTCTGAGTCAAAGGAAATAATAGTTACCTCTTCTTCGACTGCTTGGCTGGCTCCCGTGTCATCCTGGCAATAGTCAGTGTCAATAAGGTGGTTAAAAAACAAGCCAAGAGAGTCAAGGGCTACCTCCGACTCAGAGGTTTCGTCCAGCTTAAGCAAGTCAGAGGCGCTTGGTTTCTTCCTAGACCCCCTGATGGTCTTCTTGGCGGCTTTCGCGGCAGCCCTAGCCTTTTTGGCAGCCTCATGGTCATATTTAGCCTTCCAGAAGTCAGATTTAGCCTGCGGAAGAATAACATAGTTGAGTTCACGCAATGTTTGGGTGATGAAGTAAGGTAAAAGAAATCAAGAGACTTACCTCTGGCAACGGGTTAAGCTTGCAGAAAGGATTCAAGACCACTTTGCTGCAATCTTCAAATTTGCTATTTACGAGTGTCGTTGCCATTTCAATAATGCCCTCTTCAGTCAAACGCGGAGAGCTATGGCGCAAGGGATCGTCCGTTCCTCCAGTGTAAGTGCACATTATTCGGCGGCTTAAGGGTATGATCCACCATGCAACCCAGCATCGGATTAAATTGACTCCGGTTAAACCATTTCCTAGCAAGGCTTGGACTTTTTTATGGTAGGAATGAGTTTCTTGCATTCAGCAACGGTAAGTTTATCAGGAAGTTGATAACTTGAGTCGAGGCGTTCAGCACGATAACCCGGCAATGGATTTTCATCAAACGGTGAGATATCTTTGTAGTAGAACCATGTTTGATTCCAGTCCTTGGGGTGACTCGGCAGAGCTGCTTGAGGGAAGATAGCATCTCTTCTGCGCTGGATTGAAATTCCACCAAGTTCCAAGTTGGGCCTGTTGGTGAACTCATTTTGCCGGTTCAGGTAGAAGTATTCCCTGGAAAGCTCAACGCTAGGCTCTTCTTGAAGATATACCTCACAGAAAACTTGAAAGTTACAGATGTTTGATATGGAGTTGGGTCCAATGTCTTGCGGGTGGAGCTTGAAGAAGTGCAGGACATCCCTAAAGAACTTAGAGCCGGGTGGCGAGAAGCCCCGGTTCATATGATCAGTAAAGACAATAACTTCACCGTCATTTGGCTGAGGTCACTCTTCACCCGGGTCAGGAGCACGGTAATGCATAACACTTTTCTCTGGCAAATATCCAACGGTGACAAAATCCTTCAAGGTGCTCTCAGTGACGATGGATGGAACCCAGTTACAGGTCGTAGTTGTCTTTGGAGGCATGGTGAAAGGACAACCTAAAGAAAGTAAATAATGTGCTGGCTCAAGTTAGTTGGTGGGATTACAAGTTAACAATTGCAGTGCATGTTCAGAATGGTGGCTTAAGCGAGGGCTAATGATATATGAAGTAACGATAAGTCGGCAGAATAAGCCGCCATGACTAAAGACATTCAAGATCTACCAAGAGTAAAATTTGCTAAGTATTAGGACAAACAGGTTCCAAAGATTGAGGCTATAAATTTGGATCTACCGCTGTTCATAAAAGGGAATAAATTCAAAACCTATAGAGGTCACAGTGGAAAAGCAGAGGTGCCCTAGAGGAAGATCTGTCGCGATGAGGATATATTCTAGTATCAAAAACAGGTGCTAAAACTACTACCGTGCAAGATTTATGTGGTTTTTTTTGGATCTAATCCATGGATCTAAGCAAGGAGAAAGAAGGGCGGCGACGAACATCGATGAACACCGATGAAACCTAATGGCAGATCTATGATGAAAGAAAGGGAGCTTATTGATGCTGACAGGACAGCGGAGTGACGCCGCGGTTTTTTGGTCCATTCAGGGTGATGCAGCGGCCGGAGTTGAGGTCGGAGACGAAGGTCGACGGTGGTGGGGTTCGTGCAGGTTGTGAAGGAAATATGCCCTAGAGGCAATAATAAAGTTATTATTTATTTCCTTATAATCATGATAAATGTTTATTATTCATGCTAGAATTGTATTTACCGGAAACATAATACATGTGTGAATACATAGACAAACAAAGTGTCACTAGTATGCCTCTACTTGACTAGCTCGTTAATCAAAGATGGTTATGTTTCCTAACCATGAACAATGAGTTGTTATTTGATTAACGAGGTCACATCATTAGTAGAATGATCTGATTGACATGACCCATTCCATTAGCTTAGCACCCGATCGTTTAGTATGTTGCTATTGCTTTCTTCATGACTTATACATGTTCCTATGACTATGAGATTATGCAACTCCCGTTTACCGGAGGAACACTTTGGGTACTACCAAACGTCACAACGTAACTGGGTGATTATAAAGGAGTACTACAGGTGTCTCCAATGGTCGATGTTGGGTTGGCGTATTTCGAGATTAGGATTTGTCACTCCGATTGTCGGAGAGGTATCTCTGGGCCCTCTCGGTAATACACATCACATAAGCCTTGCAAGCATTACAACTAATATGTTAGTTGTGAGATGATGTATTACGGAACGAGTAAAGAGACTTGCCGATAACGAGATTGAACTAGGTATTGGATACCGACGATCGAATCTCGGGCAAGTAACATACCGATGACAAAGGGAACAACGTATGTTGTTATGCGGTCTGACCGATAAAGATCTTCGTAGAATATGTAGGAGCAAATATGGGCATCCAGGTCCCGCTATTTGTTATTGACCAGAGACATGTCTCGGTCATGTCTACATTGTTCTCGAACCCGTAGGGTCCGCACGCTTAAGGTTACGATGACAGTTATATTATGAGTTTATGCATTTTGATGTACCGAAGGTTGTTCGGAGTCCCGGATGTGATCACGGACATGACGAGGAGTCTCGAAATGGTCGAGACATAAAGATTGATATATTGGAAGCCTATGTTTGGACATCGGAAGTGTTCCGGGTGAAATCGGGATTTTACCGGGTTACCGGGAGGTTACCGGAACCCCCCGGGAGCCATATGGGCCTACATGGGCCTTAGTGGAAAGGAGAAAGGGGCAGCCCAAGGGGGCTGCGCGCCTCCCCCCTTCCCCTAGTCCTATTAGGACTAGGAGAGGTGGCCGGCCACCCCTCTCCCTCTTTCCCCCTTGGGAATCCTAGTTGGAATAGGATTGGGGGGGGGGGGAGTCCTACTCCCGGTAGGAGTAGGACTCCTCCTGCACCTCTCTCTCTTGGCCGGCGCCCCTCCCCCCTTGGCTCCTTTATATACTGAGGTAGAGGCACCCCATAGACACACAAGTTGACACAAGTTGATCCACGTGATCTATTCCTTAGCTGTGTGCGGTGCCCCCTGCCACCATATTCCTCGATAATACTGTAGCGGAGTTTAGGCGAAGCCCTGCTGCTGTAGTTCATCAAGATCGTCACCACGCCGTCGTGCTGACGAAACTCTTCCCCGACACTTTGCTGGATCGGAGTCCGGGGACCGTCATCGAGCTGAACGTGTGCTCGAACTCGGAGGTGCCGTAGTTTCGGTGCTTGATCGGTTGGATCGAGAAGACGTACGACTACTTCCTCTACGTCGTGTCATCGCTTCCGCAGTCGGTCTGCGTTGGATACGTAGACAATACTCTCCCCTCGTTGTTATGCATCACATGATCCTGTGTGTGCGTAGGAAATTTTTTGAAATTACTACGAAACCTAACAGGTTGGTGCGTCGCGAGGAGGAAGAAAGTGAGAAGGAAAAGGAGAAGAATGAAAGGTGACTCTGTGGCCCTATTTATATGCTTGGAAGTACAAACGGCAGGCGCAGGAATCAAGGAACAGTAAAATGGATATGTGTCGGCACGGGCACCTCGATTTTCGGAGGGTCAGTAAAGAAGGAGATTTATTAAGATTGGGACTCTGTGTAGTATTAATCGTAGGTGACATCATGGCGGTTTATCGTAATTTTTGGAGAGGACGTCACGGCAGGTTACACTATTTCACAATAAGAGGAGGAAGGATTTTTCTAAGTCTTGAAGATTGACATGAACAAGTTCAAATCAACCTGAGGCCTAATGTTGGGGACATAACTATCAGATATGACCGGCCCAGGAGGGGCCGGGTCATCCCTATGGTGGTTCATCTCAATGAAGCTCAAGAGCATATTAACAATGGCGGTTCATAGATAGGCTTAGTAGAGGGCCCAAACTCGAAGGCGGCTTAAGGCCCACGGATATAAATTGCTATGTATATAAACTTGTATTGTAAGGCATGTAAGAAAGGTCACCGAGCCGGATACGTTGTATAAGCCAGTCGAGACTCTGTAAGCCGTAGGGCGTCAACCCGTGTATATAAGGGGACGACCCATCGGTGGCTTAGGGCAAGAAACAACAGATCGAGAGCCGGGTCAAGCGTATTCGCTCCTTGCTCATCAAAACCCTAGCAATACCACCTCTAACTGGATTGGGCTTTTACCTTCACCGTAAGGGCCCGAACCAGTATAAACTCCTCGTGTCCTTTATCCTGATTAACTCCTTTAAGCTAACCTAATCGTGATGGCTCCATGACTAAGTCCTCACACTAGGACATCTATCGTGATAATTCCATGACAATGTCCGATCATCACGCGAGATGCAGTAGTTTTCAATGATGAACATCACTATATTGATCATATCTATTATATGATTCATGTTCGACCTTTCAGTCTCAGTGTTCCGAGGCCATATCTGCATATGCTAGGCTCTTCAAGTTTAACCCGAGTATTCTGCACGTGCAAAACTGGCTTGCACCCGTTGTATGTGAAAGTAGAGCTTATCACACTCGATCATCACGTGGTGTCTCGGCACGATGAACTGTAGCAACGGTGCATACTCAGGGAGAACACTTGTATCTTGAAATTTAGTGAGGGATCATCTTATAATGCTACCACCACACTAAGAAAAATAAGATGCATAAAAGATAAACATCACATGCAATCAAAATATGTGACATGATATGGTCATCATCATCTTGTGCCTTCGATCTCCCTCTCCAAAGCACCGTCATGATCTCCATCGTCATCGGCTTGACACCTTGATATCCATCGTAGCATCGTTGTCGTCTCGCCAACTATTGCTTCTACGACTATCACTACCGCTTAGTGATAAAGTAAAGCAATCACATGGCGATTGCATTTCATACAATAAAGCGACAACCATAAGGCTCCTGCCAGTTGCCGATAACTTCTACAAAACATGATCATCTCATACAACAATTTATATCTCGTCATGTCTTGACCATATCACATCACAACATGCCCTGCAAAAACAAGTTAGACGTCCTCTACTTTGTTGTTGCAAGTTTTGCGTGGCTGCTGCAGGCTTCTAGCAAGAACTGTTCTTACCTACACATCAAAATCACAACGATTTTTTGTCAAGTTTGTTGTTTTAACCTTCAACAAGGACCGGTTGTAGTCAAACTCGATTCAACTAAAGTTGGAGAAATAGACACCCGCCAGCCACCTGTGTGCGAAGCACGTCGGTAGAACCAGTCTCATGAATGCGGTCATGTAATGTCGGTCCGGGCCGCTTCATCAAACAATACCGTCGAATCAAAGTAAGATGTTGTTGGTAAGCGGTATGACTATTATCACCCACAACTCTTTGTGTTCTACTCGTGCATATAGCATCTACGCATAGACCTGGCTCGAATGTCAGTGTTTGGGAATGCAGTATTTCAAAAAAAATTCCTATGATCACGCAAGATCTATTTAGGAGATGCATAGCAATTAGAGGGGAGAGTGTGTCCATGTACCCTCGTAGATCGAAAGCGGAAGCATTTAGTAACGCGGTTGATGTAGTCGAACGTCTTCACGATCCAACCGATCCAAGTACCGAACGTACGACACCTCCGTGCTAAGCACACGTTCAGCACGATGACGTCCCTCGAGCTCTTGATCCAGTTGAGGACGAGGGAGAGTTCCGTTAGCACGACGGCGTGTTGACGGTGATGATGAAGTTACCGGCGTAGGGCTTCTCCTAAGCACTACGACGATATGACTGAGGTGTGTAACTGTGGATGGGGGCATCGAACACGGCTAAGAGAAGACTTGGTGTGCCTTTGGAGTGCCCCCTCCCACATATATAAAGGAGGGGGAAGAGGAGGCCGGCCCAAGGGGGGAGTCCTACTTGGACTCCCGGTCCAAGTAGGATTCGCCCCCCCCCCCTTCCTATTCCAACAAGGAGAAGGAGGGAATGAGGAAGAGGGGAGAAGGAAAGAGGGGGGCGCCGCCCCCTCCTAGTCCAATTCGAACCAGCCATGGGGGGCCACCCCTTGAGGCCCTTCTCTCCTTCCCACTAAAGCCCATTAAGGCCCACTACTTCCTCGGGGGGTTTCGGTAACCTCCCGGTACTCCAAAAAATACCCAAAACACTTCGGAACCATACCGGTGTCCGAATATAACCTTCCAATATATCGATATTTACCTCTCGACCATTTCGAGACTCCTCGTCATGTCTGTGATATCATACGGGACTCCACACGAACTTTGGTCATCAAATCACATAAGTCATAATACAAATCATCATCGAACGTTAAGCGTGCGGATCCTACGGGTTTGAGAACTATGTAGACATGATCGGGACACATCTCCGGTCAATAACCAATAGCGGAACCTAGATTCTCATATTGGTTCCTACATATTCTACAAAGATCTTTATCGGTCAAACCGCATAATAACATACGTTGTTCCCTTTGTCATCGGTATGTTACTTGCCCGAGATTCGATCATCGGTATCATCATACCTAGTTCAACCTCGTTACTGGCAAGTCTCTTTACTCGTTCCTTAATGCATCATTCCATAACTAACTCATTAGTCACATTGCTTGCAAGGCTCATAGTGATGTGCATTACTGAGAGGGCCCAGAGATACTTCTCCAATACACGGAGTGACAAATCCTAATCTCGATCTATGCCAACTCAACAAACACCATAGGAGACACCTGTAGAGCATATTTATAATCACCCAGTTACGTTGTGACGTTTGATAGCACAAAAGGTGTTCCGCCGATATCCGGGAGTTGCATAATCTCATAGTGAGAGGAACATGTATAAGTCATGATGAAAGCAATAGCAGAAAAACTAAATGGTCATTATGTTAGGCTAACGGATGGGTCTTGTCCATCACATCATTCTCTAATGATGTGATCCTGTTCATCAAATGACAACACATGTATATGGTTAGGAAACTTAACCATCTTTGATTAACGAGCTAGTCTAGTAGAGGCATACTAGGGACACTCTGTTTGTCTATATATTCACACATGTACTAAGTATCCGGTTAATACAATTCTAGCATGAATAATAAACATTTATCATGATATAAGGAAATATAAATAACAACTTTATTATTGCCTCTAGGGCATATTTCCTTCAGAGAGTGCCGCCACGGGTGCGGCGCCCGAGCGGCGTCTCCTGCAGCTCTGGCTTGACGGGGCGGAGCACCGGCGATCCGAAGGAAAGGGAGCCCGACGATGAGGAGGTCGCCGTCTCCATTCATCATGGCGTTTAGGAGCTGCCGTAGCAGCGAGAGAAGGAGGGGGCGTCGGGTACTCCAAGCGCGGCGTGTTGCCGGCCTCAATGTGCTCGAGGACAGCTTTGTGGGTGCGACTGGGGACGCCCCACCATTGGCACCGCTCCTCGAAGTTGAGGCGGCCGCGGGGATCGACGCCGTTCGTGGAGGCGAGCTGGTCTGCGTGTCAGGACCCCGATTCCAAGTCACATCGATCTAGCCGGTAACACCTCATATCACTTTGCGGCCTCACGCACGGTATTCCCACGGGTGTCGCCTTACCATGGCCCGGGACCGTTTGCGCCTTTTGGCTCATGTATATGACAGTGTCGCTAGCACCCATATGACAGAGAACCCGGACCTACATGGCTAGTCGTGAACCCAAAGCGGCACTAACCTATGGGGACAGGCATACATGAATCACATCGAGCATGTCGGTCAGCAACGTGTGAATCCGGGCTGTAGCACTGGGCTAACAGGACTTCGGGAACCCGGGCTGTAGCAGGCTAGGCAGGACTCCGGATGTCACCGCGTGACATTTCCCTGAAGGGACAGACATAGGGACGAAGTGAAACACATGTCGGCCAGTCAAGTGCCCTGAGCAGTAGTGCTGGGCTAGCAGGACTCCGGTGAACCGGGCTGTAGTGGACTACTATGGCTCATGGAAGCACTAGACTACATTTCCCCGTAAGAGAGGCTGCCAAGGATAAACAACTAGATTGTCGGATCCCACACATACCAAGCATTTCAATCATACACACAATATGCTCGATATGTGTAAATACAACATGGCATCACAACATAACTCTACGACTCAAGTATTTATTCATTAGGCTCCGAGGAGTGAGATATTACAAACATGGGTCTCATGACCCAACAATCATAGCAAACAAATCAAAGCACATGCGGAAGCTTAACATGTCTGAGTATAGACATCTACAAATGAAAAAGGCTGAGAAGCCTGACTATCTACCAGATCCTGCCGAGGGCACAAGATCGTAGCTGAGGTATCAAGCTAAACGTCGAAGTCCATGCGATGCTACTAGCGAGACTAAAGTCTCTCTGCAAAACATAAATTAAGCAAACGTGAGTACAAAAGTACTCAGCAAGACTTACATCAGAACTAGCTACATATGCATCGGTATCAACAAGGGGGTGTGGTGGAACTTAACTGCAGCAAGCCAGCTTTGACTCAGTGGCTAACCTGAACCACGACTGCAAGCAACTCTTTTGAGGTGGCGCACACGAGTCCACATATTCACCAATCAATACACCACTATGGATCCGCTCCCGTCTCCCTACGAGAAGGCCATCCATAGCACTCACACTTATCTTGCGAGTTTTAGAGTATCCACTTTCACTTGTCTATGAACTGTTATAGGCAACCCAGAAGTCCTTTACCGCGGACGCGGCTATTCGAATAGTTTTATACCCTGTAGGGGTGTACTTCGTCACACATGTTTCCACCACTTAGCGTCTGCACACGACATGTGCTCGGCAGACTTCAAGCGAAAGCCGACGTGGGTGTAGACCACGACCTGACTAACCGCACAAGTCTCTGGTCCAGGTTTATTGCCTATTCGGGTTCCATTCACGAGGAGATCCGGCCGGAGTTTCGCTCACAGCCCCAAACGATGTGTGCAGGGTTCCCGAGACACCAAACGGGCGCCGGTACACCGTGCCACGGTGTATCTACCGCATTATAGCCCACCCATAGGGTCAGCGCTACGCACGGCCGCCAACACATATCCTATAAACACCAGAAACTAGTTGCAACTCCTGGACAGAGGACGAGAGGGGTCAGTAAGTCGAGCGGGGTCATATTTCAGGGCCCAATGTGTGGTAGTAGCTATTTCATGGATCACAAACACAGAACTCAGTTCCTAAGGACAGCTTCAATGAAACAACCCACCATGTACTCCTACATGGCCTCTCATCGATACCTTTACCAAATCATGTTCACACACTTAGCTCTCAACAGTAGGACATGTTCACATACCTCTGATTCATCCCCGATGAATCAGACCTGACACAATTCTATGCAATAGCAGGCATGACCAAAAGCATGAATGAGTAGGCACATCAGGGCTCAAACAACTCCTACTCATGCTAGTGGTTTTCATCTATTTACTGTGGCAATGACAGGTCATGCAGAGGATAAGGGGTTCAACTACCGCAACAAGTAACAGATGAATCGTTGTTGTCCTAATGCAGTAAAAGAGAGCAGGAGCGAGAGAGTGGGATTGTATCGGAATGAACAAGGGGGTTTTGCTTGCTTGGCACTTTTGAAGATAGTATAGTTCTTCATCGGTGTCATCGAATTCATCGCTGGATCAACATCTACTAAGGGGGGACAAACACCGGCAAATGAGAAAGAACACAATCAACACATGACGATATGCAACAATATGATGCATGCTATGACATGGCAATATGAATGTGTTTTGGGCTAATGCAAGCTAGAACATATTGGAATGAGTCCATTTGAACCAAAGATTCAAATGCAAACCCATTTTATGAAGTCATATTAGTGCATTAAACTGTTTCACCTAAACAGCAAGGTTAAAGTGTTCTAACATGCATGAAACTAGTACAGATGGAAAGATTGGATTTTTCTGATCATTTTTTTTAGAAATGATTTTTGAGGCTTTCCACTTTCCCCAATTCAACTTTCATAAATATATACATGATGCATGAATGCTTGTGCAACTAGTTACAACCAATTCTAGGGCTGTGACACTGCGTGGCGGCGGTCGAAGTACGCCGTCCACAGCGTGTGGCTGTCATGGGCGTACCTCGACTGGTTATGCGCTTGCTCCGGCAGCGACGACCAGATGCGCGCAATCTTGGCGCACCAATCAGCACCGGTGGGCGCCGGAGGCACCGGGACGCCGCCGGTACTCAGCCTCCACGAGCCCGGCACCCGCATGTCCGACGGCGTCGGGTAGTCGGCCTTGTAGAGGAGGCGTGCCTCGTCCTCGTGCAGGTGGCGGCGGCCGAAGCCGTTGCCCACCGCACCGTCGCCTGGGTAGCACTCGGCCATGGTCGTCTGAAGGCGAAAGAGGGGAGACGCGCGTCAAAGGTGAGAGGGCGAGAGGGGCGTCGGCGGCAAGAGGGGAGAGGGTCTGTGGCGAGGGAGTGTGCGTTCATCGACGAGGAAGGGACGGCTTTTATAGCCATGGGTGGGCGTCGAGAGGGCGGACGTCTTTGTATGCATGGCGGGAGCGGGCAGGACGCGCGTCGGCGCGCCTTTACTGTGCCGCCCGTGAGGGATCAATGGAAGGCTGACCAGCGTGGCAGCGCGACAACCTTCGCATTGATTCCCACAGGAACCGAGGCGATGAGGATGACAAAGGCGCCAAGTCGCTGACTCGGTGGGCCCACTTGTTTTCGTGCCAACAATTGTTTCCCAGGCGCCCTAGGTGTCGTGTTCGGCCTGGGTTCACTGACGCCAAATTCAACCCTAATCCGTAAAAAGTGGGCTTCTAGAATGCGACTGGGTCGATTTTTGGTGCCGACGAAAAATAAGCCTTGTGGGCCTTGTCGAGGGCGCGGCTGGAGATGTTGTAAGTACCCAGCCGGTCAACCCTGTTTCATACAGAAGTCTCTCGAATCTGCTGACGCCATCAAAACCCCTCCTCGTCTCCTCATTCCAGCGAGATCGCCTCGGCCATCCTGCCTCAAAGCATAAGCACTTAAGCAGGACAGCCGCCCACCCCGGACTCCCGCGCCACTGGGCTGGGCGTGGATTCCATGAAGATCTACCCGGACTCCCATAGGTTTCTTATTTTCATAGAGGAACCGCCCTAACTATACTTTCTCGGATTGTTCACAAGAGTTTTGCTTTCTCTACTGAGTTTTTGTTTACTTTTCTGTATTGTGAGGTTTTGGAGGATCAATCAATGTGGGGGCTTCTTTGATTCAAAGGAATTTTATAGGATATCTGGAGGATTGAAATCCTTAGGATTTTTTCCTATGTTGGTCCTTTGATTCATAGGATTGGATCCCATAGGAATTTTTCCTATGGAATCTTTTGTACTACATTTCATATGAAATTTAACATCCACTCCAACCTCTTTTTACAATTCCTTTGTTTTTCCCGTGGCATCAAACAATCATTGCTAATTCTATAGGATTCAAATGGGCATGCCACTCCAACCCTACACTTTTCCTATTCCTATGTTTTCAAAATCCTACGAATCAAAGAGGCTATAATGCTGATAAAGTAGGATAAATAATAGCCGAACCCGGAGGTCTTGCTAGCCGGTTTCAAACTTGGAGAATTTCCATGGAATTGATCAATTGAACCTTTTGCGTTGTTTATTTGCTTCGCCACTGCGCTGAGTGCGAATCAACTCTATCAACCCACTCATAGAAAAAATTGAGGGAAATGGGATCTGCCTTCGAATTTTTGTAAATTAGGACCTGAGGAAGCTAGGGTATTTACATAGATTGGGACGGGAGAAAACATACGACAGCTGAGACCAGAAACAGGTGCGTCGTAGGCTGGGAAAAGGAGATTAGGAAGTGTATTAGAAGGCTTCAATTTTATATCCAACCGAATGAATTAGTGTCTTAACATCATTTTCTTGTCAAGCGCATATCCCTGAGAGTATCAATAACTGTTACTCCCCAAACCTTTCTGAAGGATGACGCCTACACATTGTTGTCTGGGGAAAAAGATGTCGTGCAGGTATCGGCAAATCTTGATGATTCAAAACCTATCAGACAACATGGGAATGTAGGATAAGGTGGCAAACCGTTTCATGAGTGTGCTGCACACATCAGTGATAGTACTTGCTTTATCAAGCAATATCGTGACCTTCAGCTATGTTAGCATATCATCCATGAAAATTTCTTACACATTCACTATGGAATGCTCCCCCAAATAGTGCCGCTTTCAGAATTATCCAATCCACAAACGTGAAAGGGGGATATAAAGCTTTTGAAGAAAACTAGTTTCGTCATTACTTGTGTCTACTTGGTTAAGACATATTCCTTGAGAAAACCATATTCAGTCATGCAAATATAATATCACTTAGCAAATATATTACTGGCCAGTCTATTTAGAACACATAGGTAATTATATCTTGTTGAAAGTTTGCATCTGACCGGTAAGGCACGTAGAATTATATAAACATCGTACATGTGCACAGATCCATCCACATTGGACAGGATCCTCCAAGGTGGAGCCACCGTCACCACCAGCTCAATCATTCTATATTAAAGTTAATAATAACAAAGATATGGTTAGAAATGCAGCCATGCCTTTGTTTTCTCAGCACCTTTTATCTTTGACAGTTTCATAAATTGGTAATGGTACACATCTATTTTCTCTGCATTTTTTCATGCCTATCAGGCTATCACATACACCCTTTTGTTGTTTCAGGTTCAGTAATGACATTACTGGATTATATTGACTTGGACTATGATGAGTATTATGTCAAATTAGATGTTATTGTTTTGACCACTTATGAAGATAGCGTCGAAAAAGATGGCAATGTTGAAGAAGAAGATGATGCTAACGTTGCTCAATCTGAAAATGTAGCTGAAGCTGCAGCATCCCCGCCAATTTCAGAACAAGATGCTACTGGTACAACATGCTTGTCAAAGTTAGAACAAGAACTATGTGGTACAACATCTTTGTCGATGGTAGAATATGGTGCCGCCACATTCCTATTAAAGGCAGAAGAAGCTATGCAGCCTAAAAATCAGGTGTTTCTTGCAACAAGTGATGTTGCAAAAGAGGCTATGCAGTCTAGGAGTCATGAGCTTATTGTAGCAAGTGATTGTGTGGGCAAATCTATGCAGTCAGAACATGAGGCCGAAGTTGTCCTATTCTTGTCAGTGACAGAGCAAGGTGCTGCCACATCTTTGTTATTAAAAAATCAAGGTACTATCACATCCTCATTAAGTGAAAACAAGGCCGTGCAGTCCAAAGATCAGGTGTTTGTTGCAGCAGTTGATTGCGCAAAAGAGGCCACAAGATCTGAAAGTACAGAGAAAGTTGTTGTGTCTCCATCAATGACAGAAGGGGGTGCTACCTGCAAATGCCACAATGTGGGACAATTATGCTGCCCTCATATCGTGCAAGATGGCGTTGATTTACGTATTTCCCATGGTGGAGGCCATTCACATGGTGAAACTGGTTCCAGCACAGTACCATGCACCAAATCAGAAGGATCGATCAAGCATGAAGGACATAGTGGAACCAGAGTGAAGATTAACGCTGGAAATGCTATGGTCAGCACAGGAATCTACGATCTTCATGAAGAACCAGAGGGAGACACTGAGAAGGATGAGAACCGTGATTTGGAAGCAGAAGTGGCAGTACTCTACCCGGAAGTGACCCAGGATGTTGTTGCTGTGTCCGTGTATCCTGGGGGCGAAGATAAGGAGAACAGTCGGTTTGGGAAATTCTACAACAAGATTAAAGGAAAGAAACGAGTCAACACCTCTTCTACAGAATGCAACACACAGTTCAACACCGTCTATAGTACAGGAGTGCAGCCAACGCATGGAAATAATGGAGTTAGTGTTGTAGGAAGTGTTGGGAATAGTACGGGCAGCACATCAATCTGCAGTCTTAACTGTGAAGTTGTGATGTGCACCTACCAAGAATGCAGCAATACATCCAAGGGAAGTACAAGGTATTGCAAGAACCACGACAGTCCTTCAAAGGGCTGCATGGTTAAAGGTTGTACAAATGTTGCACATGGAGGCACACCTCTATGCATTTTCCATAGTTCAAGGATGCACAAAAGGAGGGGCTGTGCTGTCAGTGGATGCACCAAGGGAGCGTGTAGTAGCAGTCAAGGCCGCACAGACCGTTGTGTGAAGCACGGTGGCGGCAAGAGATGTAAATATGATGGTTGTGGGAAGGGTGCTCAAGGGAACACAGATTTTTGCATTGCGCATGGTGGGGGAAGGCGATGCGAGTTTCAAGGATGCGAGAAAAGTGCACAAGGGCGAACTGATAGTTGTATCAAACATGGTGGCGGCCGACGCTGCATGGTTCTAGGATGTAACATGAGTGCAGCATATGGGACTGATTTATGCTCTATGCATAGAACAAGTTTGCTGAGTGGCTATAATTCTGCCCATGAAATGCTGCCAGCACCAGCGCCTGAACGTCGGGCCAAGGAGGCAGAACCATCCAAAAGAAGAAACTCACACTCAGTGACTAGAGGGGAAAGGGCTCAAAATAGGCAGAACACCGATGAATATGTTAACAACATTAGAAGCGTGAGTGATGTTAAGGTTTGCAATATGTTAATTAAGTACTTTTGCGGTAATCAATTTTCATTTTTACTCATAAGAATCTTAAGTATTGTTTGCACATTTCCAGATGGTAGAGGAAAAGGGCAGAGTTTTGATTTGTCAGAATAATACGCTGAAGCGACAGTGAGTAATGAACTTTTAGCTTGTTTCTAAGTTTTTTTCGCTCGCCGTTCTCTGGATTGCATAGGCCATGTCTGAAACGACAATCACTTTTACTAGTATACTCCCTTTGTCCCATAATATAAGATATTTTTGCAAGCTAAACTAGCTTGCAACAACGTCTTACATTGTGGGACGGAGGGAGTACTACATAAATATGAATTTACTAAGTAAGCAAATTTATTATGGCGGGTTTATTGTGTATTAGTCCTTTTGTTTAATAGATGTAGAGAACTGTAGTTAGCAAAAAGAAGAAGAATTGTGACTTACCCTAGTCAATGGACGCACAGTTGATATTTTGTGAAAAGGTGTATCTTCCTTTGTTTATTATGGTTATTATAGTAATCTAAACAACAAAAAACCGTGCACATGCTTTCATTAATTAGTGACACACAAGCTGATATAAAGGAAAAGCTCCTTTAAACAGAGGCAACCTGCCTCGTGTGGTTGTGGCATCTCAGGTTCCATTCATCCACATAGTTAGATCAATGAAAGTTTTGAGCTTATTTTGTACATGTAGCTAACGTTAATGATCTGGGCATAGATAAAACTAAACTAGCGCGGCATTGTAAATGTGTAGATTGAGTAAACTAGCAACTACATACTCTGAATTTGATTACACCACATTCGAACAAGTGTTGTGCTCACTTGTCACTGAATAGGCAAACAACTCAGGAGATGAAATCCGAGAGTGACCTCGCAGCATGATCTCCGTCGCTACAGATATCTCTTGTACCTCCCGGACTACGGTATTAAGGTTGTGATGGCAGAGGTGTACAACTGACCATAGACCCCTTATTTCTTGGTAATGTGTGTGCAAAATTTCCTTAAGTTATGTTACCATCTGTTGTATGTGGTGGTAAGCAGTAACCAGTACTTCCTCCGTTCTTAAATATTTGTCTTTTTAGAAATTTCAACAAGTGACACATCCGAAGCAAAATGAGTGAATCTACACTCTAAAATATGTCTATATACATCCGTATGTGGCAGTCATTTGAAATCTCTAAAAAAACAAATATTTAGAAACGGAGGGAGTAAGTAGCATGGTCGATCTCCGAAGACATGATTAGCTAAAAATAAGCTCTGAAGTATGAAGGGAGGAATCTATGGCTGAAGATATTTTGAAACGTTTCTTTTGTTGGATTCCAAGGGCATGAGTTACCTTAGGACCCAGATATTTTTTGAGTTCCAGAAATATCTTAGATTTTTATGATGAAGTGACACGTAGGATGGTTAATTGAGTTACGTATACAAGAATTGACATTAACCTTTTTTTATGACGTGACATACTGACATCTCTGAAACATTTCTGAGCATTTCAGTTACGCGAAGATCATCATACAGTTTTATTAATCCATAATAACGTTAATTGAAGCAAGACATTACACGGTCGTAGAAGCTATCTAGGAAGCCAAAAAAAAGGGAGAAAGAATTCAATCTCCAAACTGAGACTAACTACATCTGAAGCTCCTACGTACTAGAGCTGCTGCTGCTACCTTAATATAAACTAGTCGCAATTCGTTTATGAGAAAAGGAATTATTGGCTTCAGCTGGATAAGCGAACGTGGATGAGGAACTTCGAGATAAATAACTACTCGCTCTGTCCCATAATATAAGAACGTTTTTTACAGTAGTGTAGTGCCAAAAACGCTCTTATATTATGGAACGGAGGGAGTAGTGGTAATGCCTACTAGACGAGCGAGCGAGCAAATAATGGATGGATGATGTATGTGTTTCATTGGAGGTGCTTCCCGCAGAAGAGGCAGTAGCAGGCGCCCTTGATGCCGCCCCTGATGCACTTGCGCTCCTGCAGACGGGTGCGGAAGAGCTTGGCCTCCAGCCAGCACTCCACCTTGCAGCTCCACCCCTTGCAGAAGGGTACATACGGAATCCTATACTTGTACTCCTCTGAAGTTCACAGACGATACGTACTAGTAGATCAGTAAGTAACTTGTAGTAGTATAATCTTTCTCATCACATTAAATTCCAATTTAAAACCAGCGCAAGAATGGCGCAGAGAGAGAGAGGGAGATTACGAACCATCCGCTGAAACCAATGTAGGATTGCCTTGTAAGAAGACGGCGACTAGCAGAAGAAAGCAGAGAGCGGCGCGCCTAGTCCCCATGGCCATGATCTGATCGGTTAGCTCCAAGGATGGATATTAGCTCTCGTTGGGTTGGGTTGGGTTGGGTTTCTCAGGAGATGTGGTAGGAGTAGGCTCTATTTATAGTGGCTCCTCCTGCAACCAACCTGCGAGAGAATCAGGGATCTATCTAGTTTTAACTACCTGTTGCAACTACTCAACTGTCAACTACCTGCCGAAGCGGGAGAAGATCACAAGAGAATAAAGAATCGCGGCCAAGAATCTATCTAGTTGCTAGATCAAAGGTACGACTAGTCAAATCAAAAACAAAATATGAGAATTACGACTAGTTTTTTTTAGAGGAGAGAATTACGACTAGTACTAAAAGGCCGGCGTCTGCCGCGTGCGGTACTAAGGGCCCAGTTGGGGCGCGCGGCCGGGCAAGGCCCATGTCGGGCTGGGTGAGCTAAATCAAATCGGCATATGGGCCAGTTGTGCACAATGCACGAGGGAAAACGTTCTATCTAAAAAATTGTTCTATTTCAACCATCCGATCTCTTGAGAAATAAGCCGAGGAAATTGCACAAACCACCTACTTTTGGTGCTAGTGTTGCACAAAATACCTACTTTACAAGTTTGTTGCATAAAACACCACATATTGGGGTAATTCATTGCAGTTAGGTCTAATCCATCATTTAGATGGGTTGACATGATTCCTGACAAGTGAGTCCAGTTTGTAAGTGCATCGGTGGTAAAAAAAAGGCAGCATTGGAGATGCACAATTTTTTGTAGCAATCTTATGTTATTTCACATGAAATTTTGGCTATTTTTGAATCTTTTTAGATTTGTGTAGCAATCTTATGTTATTTCACATGAGATTTCATGGTGTTGCGGAAAACAATTTAAGTAAAGCACACATGTATCCAATACTATTCTAAAAAAACGCAGCTCATTTGGACCAACAGTTTGTGAGATATTTGTAATGTTAGTTGGCTACTTCGATTTTTTGTTCAAAATTTAACATTTTTAAAAGATGAAAAAGAAAATCATAGATGCACTCACTCATTAATATTCTCAGGAAAATTTAGCTCAATTCCAGCAAAAGAATTGTGAGATATTGATAGTTCTAATTGACTGTTGATGTGGCCGTTTTTTTGCCATCGGTGTACTTAAAAACTGGATCAAGTTGTTAGGAATCGTGTCAACACACATAAATGATAGATTAGACCTACCTATAACGAATTATCGCGATATGCGGTGTTTTGTGCAACAAACCTGTAAAGTGTGCATTTTATGCAACACTAGTATCAAAAATAGGTGGTTTGTGCAATTTTCTCAAATAAGCCCCGTCCCTCACGCACCATGCATCCTCCATGGGACCCACCCCACCGTCCATTCACCTTATCCCTTTTCTCTCTCGGCCGAGTGAGTCGTCTTCTTCCTTCCAATCTGCAGAGTCCCCTGACACCCTTCTCCTCTTCCCACCAAAATCCAATCAGCAACCCATCTCTTCCCTTTCCCCTACACCCCGCCCTCTCGCACTCCCAGCGGCGAAGTTGTTGTTGCTGCGACAGGGGCAGAGCCATGCATTGCTGCGGGGAGGGGGTTGTTGCGTTGTGACAACTGTTATTTTTAGGACGACGAGAAAGCTGGAGTGGATGTTCCAATTAGGGGCTCGCCAGTTTTTCTTGCATCATCATCATTGTTGTGGTGGCCTCACCGGCGTCGGTGTTGCGATGAAACATCGTCGGGCCTCGATTGCTGTGATGGAGCATCACCCGGGGTGTCGGCACAGCGACGGAACATCGCCGAGGCTGCACGTTGCGTTGGAGCATCTCTGGATAGGAACACCAGTCCGACAACATGAGCAGCGCTGCACTGCCGGATGGCGACTATTCTGCTGTGATAGATCAACGAATGCAGTGTCGTTGGTCCAACGGCGTGAGAAGGTATCAGTCGGATGATTTGTAGCAGCGCCCATGCACGAGAGGTCCAGCTACTCAGCCACATTTGTTTTTCTCGAAAAAGCCAGATTTGCCCTTTTTTTCCTTCGTTTTTCTAATAAACCTCTTCCAAAACCCAGGAACCCCTCTCCTCAGCAGCCAGATCAAACACCTAGGGTTTGGTTCGTGAGAGAGAAGAGAGGGTGCGATGAAGCTTGCGGGGCTCAAGTCGGTGGACGGAGCTCACGAGGACTCGATCTGGGCGGCCGCGTGGGTGCCCGCTGCTGACCACCGCCCCACGGCGCTGCTCCTCACCGGCTCCATCGACGAGACCGTCCGCGCCTGGCAACCCGACGACCTCGCCGCCGCGTCCCCCCCGGCGGGAGGGCACGCGCTCGGAGTGATATCCCTCGCGGCGCATCCTGCCGGGGTCATAGCCGCCGCGGTCTCCATCGACAGCCACGTCCGCGTCTTCGACGTCGACTCCGGCGCATCCGTCGCCACGCTCGATGCCGCGCCCTCCGAGGTCTGGGGCGTCCAGTTCCACCCCAAGGTATGGCGCTGGCTTTGTGTCTTCCTTTTCCTCCGTGATCTTGCTCACAAGTTGTTACTGCCAAGAGGTTGAGTGACTGAGAGATGCTTGTAAGGTGTGCGCCTTCAGTGAAATGCTATCGTAGCTTTGGTTGATTTGGGGACGGAATGCCATGATAGAACCGCCTGGTTTGGATTGTTGACGAGTTTGTAGGTTTACATTATGCTTTGCTTCTTACCAAGTCTACTTGAGGGGTGAAACCGAAGAAATTTGTGGGCTTCTTTCAAATAGTGCTGTAGTTTAACAACGTTCCAGTATAGAATGCCCTGGGAAAATAGTGGCCTGGCTGGACATCTCGTTGTTGTTTTAGTAGGTTTAAAAAAATGAGAAGGAAACAAGACTGCTTTTGCAAAGTTACATGAAAACTATGCCACGGGTCCAATTTGCTAGAATAAGCCATTGATGATTTGTGTGTATCCGAAGATCATGTAGTGGGAGAGGTTTGCAGTTGTCAATTTAGGAAAGCAGTGTGGTGCACTGGCCTGCATTTTACGACATGCCAGCCTTGTCTTCTATTTTAGGTATGTACTGAATATTTACTTCCATTGTTGCATTGATTTAGTGAGATAACTTGGTTAGAGGCTGCAAGAGTGTACGTTTTGTGATTCAACCTATTAGCTTCTGTTTTCTACGCTATGAAGTTTATGTTGTACTATACTATGCTTTCTAGACGACTATATTCGGTAAGTTAAGGTGATTAAGGAACAAAGCAGATAATTGTGGGGTTAAATTATTTATGATTGGAGTTCATCTTTCTGCAGTATTGTTTTGGGGCCTCACTAAGCTGGTTAACAAATACTTACATAGTCCACATTTGAAAGCAAGTATTGCTAGAAGAAATAATGTGCCGAAGTAAGCTGCTGTCTGTTCTGTTACATCTCTTGTTTATGAATCACATTGTTACTTCACAATCGTACTGAATTTTGTGAGATGATTTTATTTTCTAGTGCTATTCACTGCTTCTTGCTGGAACTTGCAACAATGGCGTATAGTGTTAACTCTAAAGTGATTTCTGTTCCATACTTTACGAATGTGTACTTTACTTTGACATATTAAATTTAATATGTTCCGAACATGCATGATCTATATCTAGTTTGACATGATTTTATTCCATATACAGTCGGTATATTTTTGTGGGCTAGTGGTTCTTGCTTGAGTCTTTTGTGATCTGACAGCGTAATCAACATATGCCACTTTGTCTGAAACCTTGACTATGTATATATATAGTATGGCACTGTAACCAATTAGCTAGCACATACTACGAAGGAAACCTGTGAATTAATTACCCTGGTTTTTCTGATTACGGTGGAATCAATTTGTATGCACTTGTCAAATAACAGATGAATTAAATGATTTCCTTGTCAGGGTGTTGCTCTGGCTGCAGCTGGTGGTGGCAGTGGATCAGTAAAACTCTGGGACACGGAGAAGTGGCAACCTATTGCCAGCCTTCCTGTTCCGCGTCCAGAGGGAGCCCGCGCTGATAAAACAGGCAGCGGCAAGTTTGTTCTTTCAGTGGCCTGGAGTCCAGATGGCAAGCTCTTAGCATGTGGATCCATGGATGGCACGATTGCGGTGTATGATGCGGTCCGCATGAAGTTCCTCCACCACCTGGAGGGGCACCACATGCCAGTGAGGTCCATGGTGTTCTCGCCGGTGGACCCCCACGTGCTCTTGACCGGATGTGACGACTCCCACATCCACATCTACGATGCCAAGGAGAAGGGCCTGATCGGGGCCATGTCGGGTCATGCGAGCTGGGTGCTGAGCATCGACGTGAGCCCGGATGGCATGGCGGTGGCGACAGGCTCCAGCGACCGCACCGTCCGGCTCTGGGACATCAATGCGAGGGCGTCAGTTCAGACCATGAGCAACCACTCAGACCAGGTCTGGGCCGTTGCATTCCGGCCGCCGGGAGGGGAAGGAGTCCGTGCTGGCCGGCTCGCCAGCGCTTCGGATGACAAGAGCATCTCCCTGTACGATTACTCCTAGTTTTACAGATTTGGCGAGCTGTGATACAGCCCTCTGTTATTGCCGTCTGTTGTACCATGACCTGTACCACTGTACGATGCTGACTAAAGCCGACACTTGCAAGTTGAGCGGGTTTAATTGTAGTGGTTAAAAGTGATTTTCCTGCAAGTGATTGCGACATGCTTATTTGGATTTCGGGTATAGCTCGTCTCTGCCTCTTGCGTGGTTTGTCGATCATCGGAACTTACCGCACGAATTTAAGACTAAGTTATTTTATCACAAAGCCACAACTTCAGCCCCCCAGATCTGGCTGTATTAGCTCAGTTAACACCCACTTCAACATGTTACTTTTCTGCTTGCGTTGGACTGCTTCGTTGGCATAAATACACCACCGCGCCCGTGGGGTTTGTCAGCTGAGGATGCTCTCCATGTGGCAGAGTTGATGAATATGAGTGTTATAAGAGTTCATCTACCACGAGATCGTAATGGCTAAAATCTAGAAGTCTAGACTGTATGACTATGGTCATGAATATTTTTTTCAAACTAACCCCTCCGGTTTATATAGGCACCGAGGGGATCTAGGGTTCACATAGAGTTGGTTAGGCCAACTCCACCGCGCGACCCTATCCTGTCCGCCTCCGTCCGTTTGGGGTAAAAAGGACAAACGAGACGGCCCAGCGCACGGGCGCAAACGGACTTTTGTCCGCTTTGTGTCCGTTTTCGACCCATCGCCGGCCCAAGTTTGCGCCGGTTTTGGAGTGAAACAGACAGCGCGCGGACGGGCGGGACGCGCGCGCTTGTCCTCCCCTGGCCCGCATGTCGGTGGGAGAAAGCAACCCCCCCCCCCCACCCCCACACACCCATTTGGCGCCATTTCTCCAAACCCTCCCACGTCCCTCCCGCCGCCCCTCTCTCCCCCGTCCATGGCCGACGCCCCGCCGAGTTCCGGCGGCCTGGCCGTCGACCCGCCCGCAAAGGTGAAGAAGAAGGCGCCAAGAAAGCCGCGGTCGGAGTGCACGCCGGAGGAGATCGCCAAGTTAGACGTGATATCGGCGAAGAGGAGGGAACGGAGAGCGGTCGTCAAGGTCAATGCCGCCGCGGCCAAGTTCGCCGCACAGCGCGAGGAGCTGGAGGCCGCGCGGCGCAAGGCCTCTGCCGACGAGAAGGAGGACCTCCTCAACAAAGTGCACGCCATCCTCATGCTTGGCATGGGCCGTCCGTCCGGGTTCCCTGCAGCGGCCGCTGGCCCCGTGAGCACAGGCTCGCCGGTCGCCCGGCCTCCGCACTGCCAGTCGCGGACCGCGCCCATGTCACCCGGCTTTCCTCCGCTAAGGCATGACGGCCAGACCCCTTTCTCAAGGTCGCCGGACGTGGGCTTGTTCGCGCCGTCCACACCGCGTCCCGCGGCCGTCATCGACCTCAACGTCACGCCTGGGTCCAGCAGCGGCGGCCGGGCGTCCGTCGAGATGCAAAGAAAGCAAGTACGGGCACCGTTCACGGGCACCATGCCCCCCCCCCCCGCGTCTTGTTTGACGGAATGCCAACACCAACGCCAACGGTCGACGACCCCTTCTACAACCAGACATGGAGGACGTGATCTTCGAGGGTGGGCATGGCCGTGCCTATGACCCCGAGGAGACCCAAAGTCAGGATGGTCGCGCCCAGTACGTGCCCGATGAAGAGGCCGACGACCGTGCTGACTACGACCATGGTGACTCGTGGCATGAAGACGATGACATCTATGTCGAAGGTGACGGTGATGAAGAAGAAGGCAATGACGTTGATATTAGTGGCGAGCCATTGTTCATCAACGAGCTCACCCAAAGAGCGGAAGCACAAAAGAAGAGGAAGAGCATTCGCACGGGTTCATACACACAAGATGAGGACAAGTTGATTTGCCAAGCTTGGATGGAGATTAGCCAAGATCCGAGGACCGGCGCGCAACAAAAGTGCATTGTTTTTTGGACGAGAGTTCACAAAACATTCCATGAAAGGAAGATGTTTGAGCCCTACCAATTTACAAGCAACCATGGCATCGACTCGATTCAAAAGAGATGGTTGTTCATCCAACAAGAGTGCAACAAGTATTACGCCGCATTTGAGAGCGTTGAAGCACGGCCCGTGAGTGGTCTCGGCGTTGGGGACATGGTATGCTCTCCTCTTCCTAGCCCTTTCCTTGCTACGGCCATGACACTTCGGCCGTGTATATGTTTGCATGTTCACTTGTTGTTGATCATGTGATTTAGGCATTACAATCTTTGGAGGCATTCAAGGCCTGACACAATGACAAGCCATTCACTCTTACGCATTGTTGGATGATCATCAACAATTTCCCTAAGGTTAAGGACCAATACTGTGAACTACAAAGGAAGAGAGGACTAAAGACGGCCAAGTACGCCAAAGGTGGAGATGGCGAGGCCTTGAAAAGGCCGAGGGGCAAGACCAACTCCAAGGTTGATGACATACGTGATGCCTCATCCATGGCATTGCATGACACTTTGCATGGCATGATGTCCCAAAAGGATGTGAGGGACGAGAAGAAGCGGCAAAGCAAGGAGGAGCAAATGAAGCAATACCTAGACCTTCATACAAAGAAGCTTGAGATGGAGCAGGCGGCCAAGAGGAGGAAGATCGACATGAAGGAGGCGGCCCGGCAAAGGCAGCTCGACATCGAGGCCGACAACATCTAGGCCAGGCAGAGGCAGCTCGACATCGAGGCCACGAACGCCGCCACCAAAGCGAAGGAGGTGGCCCTTGCGATCATGAGCGTGGACTTGTCGAAGATGAGCGACAAGACGAGGGCCTGGTTCGAGGCCAAGCAGAAGGAGATGCTCGAAGTCGAAGGCCTGAACTAGGTCGTCCGATCGGCCGTGGCCATTCTTTTTGGAGGCTGGCATGGGTGCCGCCCGCCCGCTGGGCCGCTGGCTGTGTGCCGGTGAGAAAACATTCATTTTGGTGGCCGGCTGTGTTGCCGGCCGTTGGCTGTGTTGCCGACGAGGACAACTATTCATTTTGGAGGCTGTCTGTGTTGCCGGCCGCTGGCTGATGCCGGCGATGGATGTGTAGGTCGCTGGCTCTATTGCCGGCGTGATGAACCGGGGCCGCTGGCCTGAACTAGGGCTTGGCATTTGAAACATTGCTTCTGCTTTTTAAATAGACGCGGACAGGATGGGGCAAATGGATGAGGCCGCGCGCTGGGCGCATGGCCATCGCATCCCAGGACACGCCCGAACATGACCCCAAATCGCTACCCAAACGGACAGAATCCGGACAAAACGGACATCCGTTTGGGGTCGCGTGGTGGAGTTGGCCTTATATAAGAAGGAATCTTCGTAGTCGGTCGCCAAACTTGCCTTCCACGCCAAGTAGAGTCCAATCCGGACATGGGTACAATCTTCGGCTTTCATGTCTTCACAGCCCATCACTCCGGCCCATGGATAACAGGCCGGACACCCGAGGACCCCTTAGTCCAGGACTCCCTCAGTAGCCCCTGAACGTGGCTTCAATGACGAGGAGTCCAGCACGCAGATTGTCTTCGGCATTGCAAGGTGGGTTCCCCCTTCTGAACTCATAGTTGATCTTCAGATGTGATGACTATATCTGGACTGGTATACATAGCCGCAGAGGACATAATATTTCACGAGTTCAACCCATCGTACATTTTTTGATAATATGACACCACGCCTGCCTAGCCACTCCTTGCGAACCGTTTTTGCCGGCCCATCACCCCACGTCCTAAGACGTGGCCATATAGGCGCGTCTTATCCAAGCAGAGATCATGCCTCCCTTTTTTAAGGGATTCCTGTCAACCTGGACGTGGGTAACCCAACCATCGCTTGGGTACAACTCCCTGGAAACAAGCAAGTTTTTGAGGGCCAAGGGGAGACGTTTGATATATGCAGCCTTTATATAGGGGTATAGACCCGTCTTTTTCTTCCAAGCTTGCCTCTTCCTCGACCCCTGCAACCCCGAGTTCCAACACCCGGGTTTCGGTCGCCACAAGCCCCAATCATGTCCGGATCCAGCCGTCAAGGCCGGTGGGTAGCTTCTTCTGCCACCGAGGAAGATATCACAAAGCTTCGGATGACGAGGTACCTAACCGCAGAAATCTATCACCGGCTTCCTGCCGAGGGGCAGGTTATTCCCACCCCCAGATCCGGCGAGAGGGTCGTGTTCGTGTCCCACTTCCTCTGCGGGTTAGGGTTTGCACTTAACCCCTTCGTCCGAGGGCTCATGTTCTATTATGGGATATATTTTCATGATCTGGCCCTGGACTCTATTCTTCTTATTGCGGCGTTTATCATCACATGCGAAGCCTTCCTCCGAACTACTCCGCACTTCGGCTTGTGGCTCAAGACCTTCGATGTGAATCCGCAAGTGGTAGAGGGGAAGCAGGCCGAGTGCGGCGGCGCTACAATGAGCAAGCATGCTAGCGCTGTTTGGCTGAAAGGATCCTTCGCTAAATCTTCCGATATGTGGCAGCAGGGGTGGTTCTATATTACTGAGCCCCGCAGCTCCAAGTGGGCAACTGTGCCTGCATTTCGATCCAGCCCCCAACTCACCTTGCATTGTTGATTAACAAGGGGCTAGATTGGGGATCAACGAATGATGTGAAAACTCTGCAGAGTCGCATCCGAAGCCTCATTGAGAGGGACATCGACATAGCCAACGTCGTTCAAGTAATGCTAGTTCGTCGGACCCTGCCGTGCCAGCGACGCCCTCTCTTCCTATGGGAGTTCAATCCAGAGGGGTCGCGAACTCTTCAGCACTTCTTTGACACTATGCACAAAGGAATATGGAGATTATTCTTCGGTAAACGAAGGCAATGGCCGGACACCACTGAAGATGTCGTCCTAGACTGTAACCATCCGGATACCCCGGTAAGTACCCGTTTACCGAATACCTTGTAGCCAGATACCCAGTGGCAAGATACCAAATAGTATCATCCTTTTTCAGGGCTGGATAAAGAAGGTGGAACGGATTAGGTATCCGGCTCCCCTTCCCGAAGACTCGGCTACTCCTGTGTTAGCAAGGATGCTGGCCTCGGAGCCATACCAGGCACGAGTAGGGGAGGGCAAGAAGACCCAAGATAACCTTGGTTCCGGAGGTAAGTCGGACACTGAGTCCGGAGAAATCGACCTTTCCTCGCCCGAAGACGGAGGCGAAAAAGGACCCAGCATCCCTTCTCCAAGCGGGAGGAAAAGGGCCGCCTCCGAAGATTGGGAGGGGCGGTCTTCCAAGACGGGCAAGATGCCACCGTCGAGCGGCCTGGGTTTGGAAAGCGACGCCGTTAAACAACTCCAACAAGGGGACAAGCCCTCGGCCAAACCGTAAGAGAATCCGGAGTACTTCGATAATGTCCCGCTCCGTTGCTATTACCAAAGATATACGCAATGCATTCATGTATTTTTACAAGTCGGCACAGAGTTTTTCTGGGCGATCCTCTTCTTCGGGGAGTCTCCTCCCAGAGATGATGGAGAGCGAGACGCCTCCTCCAACCTCCTCTCCCAACAAGGCGGATGACTCTGAAGTGTCATCGCGGAGGGTCCCTTTTGACCAACAAGTTACGCAGGGGACAGAAGAGGCAGTACCCGAAGGTGGAGCCTCGACCATCCGGGATTCCGGGGCTGATGATAAGAAAAGCTCCAGACTGACTGGTTCGCAGCTGACAGTGATTTTGGAGACGGGTGAACAGATTCCTTCAAAGGATGATTGTGCTCCTGGAGCAGCTTCCGAAAACCCGGAGACTCCGGATATATTGCGGGACATGTGGCGGAAAGCATCTGTCTCGGGGGAGCAGCGTACCTTGATGGGTACAGTGATTGAGAAGATTTCGTCTGCGAAGAGCGGATTAAATGAAGCCTTCATGAGCCTACTAAAGGGCTTCGAGATTTGTGACATAATGTTTTCAGCTATGTTTCATTTGCAAAGATGTGCCTGTGTATAGGTAGTAGCCCCTGATACTCGGGTTGGCTTCCACTGGGAAGCAAACGGAGGATCGAAAAGGATCATTTGAGGACTAACCTGATGAACTTGGAACACAGGCTGGTTCCCCCTTGGCCACTTCCCGGACTATGGAGATTACTGATTTGCAGCGGAAGCTTGATGCGGCAGGGGATGATCTTGCTTGAATCAATATGCGTCTGGATGAGTCGCAAGGTATGTATTCAGGGTAATCCTCATACATTTGTGTGGTATAAGCATGATGCTGAGATTGAGATGCCGGACTATGCATGGCTGCAGATGGTGCCGTCGCTGTTGAAGTTCTTCGAGCGAAGCTGGCCTGGGCCAAGGAGTGGGCCCAGTGTAGCAATGCTACTACCGAAAAGGCATCGGCTGAATTAAAAGCCAAACAAGCTGCACGACGTCAAGATGAGGAGAAGATATCCACAATGACGCTTGAACTGGAGAATGCTACCGGCCGCCGTGAATTTCTGGAGAAGGAGAGTGAAGCCTTAACGGCTGATCTAGACAAGGCCTTACAAGAGGCGAGAGAAGCGCGGTCGGAATGCAGAGCAGCCCATGAGGAGGTTCGATAGGCGAGGGAGGTTGCGGCTGGAAAGCCCTTTTTGCTGCAAACTAAGTTCGGTGACCCGAACTATGCCCAGGTTAACCAAGTATGGAGTTCTCCGGATGAGTTCTTGGACTTGCCGAAGAGTTCTGCCGATGCGGCGCATTATTACCAAGCGCCAGATGGATATGCCACGGAGAAGGTTTATTGGTCACAGTTTGGCGCATCAAGGCGCCCTCTGTTGCTCAATGAACAGATGTCCCAATGGGCCGAACTTCATAAGATATCTGGCGTTGCCATGAAGGATGTCGTAATCTGGTTATGGCCAACCGAGCCTGTTCTGAATAGCTATTTCAGTTTGGTGCAAAGGTTTGTTGACGCGGTGCCGCGTATCGACGCTGTGAAGTGGTCAACGTGCATTGAGCGTGCACGGATGGCTTTTGCCTAAGTCAAGACGTTCTGGGGGAAGATGAAGGCCATCGATGTTGCAACGAAGGGTCCACCCAAAGGCAAGGACCATCCGGAACCGGAGCATTATTTTGAAGACGTCCTAGAGGCCGCCCGCTTTATAGAGGGTCAGTGCTCAAAAGATATAATGTTCGAGTGAGGTGTATGAAAATTGTAAAAGATAATTTTATAGTTAATATATTTATGTTTTGCTTGAAAGCTTGAATTCCTCCTGTGCGGCCATTTTGATATAATTTGAAAGTTTTCCAGTAGTCGGCGTCAGCCCCCCCGTAGGAAGTACGGGGGTGTTTGGAAAAGCATTCAATCACTCTTTATCGAACGTCTTGGTCCATGAAGGAGGTGATAATGCGGCGAACCAGGAAATTAGACTATAAGGCATTAACGCTTTGACTTAGCCATAGGAGTTCTATTGTGGGGCTACAACATAGCCCCTGGTATGTATGCGGCGTATGGTGCCTTTCATATTTGATCTGAAAAAGATCCCTCGTGTGACATAGAGAATCGCTAAAGATTCCGAGAAGTCATCAAGTGGTTTACCAGCTCACGCCGCATCATGACAGTCAGTTTTCGGCTTTCTCTACTGAGGTGCTCGTCCGGTTTAGACCAGGGCACAATCGCAGTTGTTCTCCCTTTACTACCCTAGCCGATAGGGCGGAATGTAGGGTAGCAAGCATAGGAGCCGGGCAACCCAACTATTGACCCAAGACAATGATTCAGAGCTGATGCATATAAGGCCAAACTTGCGACACCGAAGTATGCTATAGAGCTGTTCGGACTTTTACTGGCAACTCATTTGTTCCCACCCCAAGCCCCTGGCAGGTTATGCCAAGGTATTTCTATGAAATAATAGTAGGAGCCATATTTGTTGGGGAAACAATATGGATGATTAGTTCAGATATTGTTTAATGGGAACTGAGTGATATGCCAATGATTACTTATGATATATATATATATATATATATACATATATACATATATATATATTGTGTTACTATTCATCATCCAGGGTGCAGAATAAGTTATTTTTCACCCGAGGTAATCTTACGATCATTTCATAATTAAATTACGTTTCGAATTCAAATAGTTACATTCCTATTGATTCACTACGTAAAATTTGACATAGGAAAATAAAAATATAGGTCATAAGACAAGAAAATTTACAGTTTATGTGTATTTTAGACTATGTTTTTACGTTTGTAATTTTACATAACATAAAATATTTTTTACGGCGATTATATATTTTCTTACGGTCCCTTTTTGCATCAGAAATAAGACAAAACTTACGGAACGTAAAATTATGGTGCAGTGATGATAAAATAGAGGGGGGGGGGTGAAGAATAACTATTCCTCACCCAGGGTGACGAATAGCGCGACCCTATATATATATATATATATATATATATATATATATATATATATATATATAAGCCATCCTCCCGGCTATTTGACATGCACGGGGTTGGAGGCAGAGGAACATGCATAGTACAGGCTCGAGAAATAGAGAGTGCGGTCTACAAAAGTTATTTTGGACCTCCTGTCGCATGTCTACGCCGCCAGTCCTCGGTGGGGGGAATCCTTGATGGAAATAGCCCCTTAGGTGAGAGTACAGATCCAGACTCTGATAGAGCCAGTTTCCGATGTTCATCCTGTTCATCACCTATTTTTAAAGGATAGCGAAGGAAGAAATAAAAAGAAAATAAATAATAATAAGAAAAGTTATTGTAGTGCTTGCAAGCTTGTCCGTATTGTGCTTCCGCCAATGCCCATGGTATCTTGAGTGCGTAATGATGTATGCGCGGTACAAACTTTGTAGGTGTACGAAGTGGGCGACGGAAGCCGGGTTGCTATTTCTGTTCTAGGAGTAGTTGATCCTCGGGTGGAGACTGCTTTTGACCCCCTGTGTTTCGTTGGTGAACCTTTCCGTCATCCCTGTCGCTTAGCAGCCTCCTCCCCCTGTGTTCGTCCTTGAGCTTGCCGACTTGTTTAAAGACCCAACAGTTTCTGTTGGTATGATTAGCTAGTTTATCTGGGTGGCCATGAATCTGGCAGGGTCGGTCCAATATCCTGTCGAGGTTGGATCGTTCGTCTCGATTCGCCTTGAATGGCCTCTTCCGCTGACCGGGCTTGGGGTTGATGAATCCGGCGTTGACCGCTGTGTCGCCTGATCTTTCATTGTCATTGCGACTGTTGTTTTTGCTTCCTCATGGCTTGCCATTGCCGTCTCGGATTTCGGAGGTGCCCTGGTTGCTGGTGCTATTGCTTCTATGAGGGAGCCAGCTGTCTTCTCCCACGCAAAAGCGGGTCATCAGAGTAGTGAGGTCTGTCATGGATTTAGGTCCTTCTTGGACGAGGTGGCGTGCAAGCCATTCATCCCGGACGCTTTGTCTGAAAGCCGCAAGGGCTTCCGCGTCCGGACAGTCGACGATTTGGTTCTTTTTGACTAAGAACCAAGTCCAGAGCTTCCTGGCTGATTCTCCATGCTGTTGGACGATTTGACTTAGGTCATCGACATCCGGTGGCCGGACATATGTTCCTCGGAAGTTATCGGGGAAGGCCTCTTCCAAGTCCTCCCAGTTACTTATGGAATTTTCAAGGAGGCTGTTTAACCAGTATCGAGCTGGCCCTTTTAGTTTTAGTGGGAGGTATTTAATGGCATGGAGGTCGTCCCCACGGGCCATATGGATGTGGAGGATGAAATCTTCTATCCATACCGCGGGATCTGTTGCCCCGTCGTATGATTCAATATTGACGAGTTTGAATCCTTCGGGGAATTCATGATCCATTACTTCATCAGTGAAGCAAAGCGGGTGTGCGGCGTCTTTGTGCTGGGCCACACTGCGAAGTAACTCCGAAGGAGTCCCTTTGCGGTTTTCGGCTCGGGCGTGGCGAGGTTTGACACATCCGAATAGGTAGCCGTTGTCGCGTGTCAAAGCATGCTTTCGCGATTCGTAGATCGTTCTTGCGTGTCCTGCTATATTGTCCAAGTCCCTTTGTAGGTCGTCTAGGTAATCGTGACATGCGTTGTTCTTGCTTTTACGGTGAGGTAGGGCAGTCTGGTGTTCGGCTTGCGTTGCCTCTTTATCCGGACAGAGTTGCCGGCGACCTGCCGCATTGTGTGACGATGGTATGGGCTCCGACGCCCCGTCATCGGACTAGTATAGCAATCTGTGCTTTGGGTAGCCTTTGGCTAGGCTACTAAGGCTGTATTCTTCGGCGACCAGGACTTCGGTCCATCTGTCGTTGAGTAGGTCTTGTTCAGCTTGAAGCTGCTGCTGCTTCTTTTTCAGGCTCCTTGCCGTAGCTATCAGCCTGCACTTGAAGCGCTCCTACTCGAGGGGCTCTTCGGGTACGATGAAATCTTCGTTGCCGAGGCTTACCTCATCTTCGGAGAGCAAAAGGTAGTTGTCGTCCTCCGAACCGTCGCTGGGCAGGGCCTGTTCATCGGGGCTGGCTTGCCCGTTTTCTTGTGCCTCCTGCTCGGATGTTGCTCCCGCAGGGTCTTCATTGCTTTCGGCGCCGTCCGGAGTACTATTTTCTCTAGTGCCAACGTTGCTGCGGCGTGACTTGGGGTGGCGTTTGGGGCATCAGAACTTAGACTGTGTCTCAGGAGTTTTAACTGGATCTCCCTTGTCTTTGCCGCGAGGCTTTTAAGTGTATCGATCATGTACACGTCATATGAAGGGGTGGTCGTCCCATGCCTGCTGACTGGTGGGTCTTGGCCTTGCTCCTTATCAGAATCGTCGTCTATGCCGTCAATGTCTTCGGAGCCATAAGCGGGCATGTCGGTTAAGTCCTCGATAGTGGCTATGAAGTGGGTTGATACGTCTCCAACGTATCTATAATTTTTGATTGCTCCATGCTATGTTATCTACTGTTTTGGGCAATATTGGGCTTTATTATCCACTTTTATATTATTTTTGGGACTAACCTATTAACCGGAGGCCCAGCCCAGAATTGCTGTTTTTTGCCTATTTCAGTGTTTCGAAGAAAAGGAATATCAAACGGAGTCGAAACAGAACAAAATCATCTGGAGAAGTTATTTTTGGAAGGAAAGCTACTGGATGGACTTGGACCCCACGTCAGGAGCCAACGGAGGTGCTCACGAGGGTGGGGGCGCGCCCCCTGCCTCATGGGCCCCCCGAAGCTCCACCGACGTACTTCATGCACCCATATATACTCACGTACCCTAAAACTTTCAGAACGCACAATAGATCGGGAGTTCCGCCACCAGAAGCCTCCGTAGCCACCGAAACCCAATCTAGACCCGTTCTGGCACCCTGACGGAGGGGGCAATCTTTCTCCGGTGGCCATCTTCATCATCCCGGCGCTCTCCATGACGAGGAGGGAGTAGTTCTCCCTCGGGGCTGAGGGTATGTACCGGTAGCTATGTGTTTGATCTCTCTCTCTCTCTCTCTCTCTCTCTCTCTCGTGTTCTTGAGGTGATACGATCTTGATGTATCACGAGCTTTGCTATTATATTTGGATCCTATGATGTTTTCTCCCCCCTATACTCTCTTGTAATGAATTGAGTTTCCCCTTTGAAGTAATCTTATCGGATTGAGTCTTTAAAGATTTGAGAACACTTGATGTATGTCTTGCCGTGCGTATCTATGGTGACAATGGGATACCACGTGATTCACTTGATGTATGTTTTGGTGATCAACTTGCGGGTTCCGCCCATGAACCTATGCATAGGGGTTGGCACACGTTTTCATCGTGATTCTCCGGTAGAAACTTTGGGGCACTCTTTGAGGTTCTATGTGTTGGTTGAATAGATGAATCTGAGATTGTGTGATGCATATCGTATAATCATGCCCACGGATACTTGAGGTGACATTGGAGTATCTAGGTGACATTAGGGTTTTGGTTGATTTGTGTCTTAAGGTGTTATTCTAGTACGAACTCTAGGGCTGTTTGTGACACTTATAGGAATAGCCCAAGGGATTGATTGGAAAGAATAACTTTGAGGTGGTTTCGTACCCTACCATAATCTCTTCGTTCATTCTCCGCTATTAGTGACTTTGGAGTGACTCTTTGTTGCACGTTGAGGGATAATTATGTGATCCAATTATGTTAGTATTGTTGAGGGAACTTACACTAGCGAAAGTATGAACCCTAGGCCTTGTTTCCTATCATTGCAATACCGTTTACGCTCACTTTTATCATTAGTTACCTTGCTGTTTTTATATTTTCAGATTACAAAAACTATTATCTACTATCCATATTGCACTTGTATCACCATCTCTTCACCGAACTAGTGCACCTATACAATTTACCATTGTATTGGGTGTGTTGGGGACACAAGAGACTCTTTGTTATTTGGTTGCAGAGTTGCTTGAGAGAGACCATCTTCATCCTACGCCTCCTACGGATTGATAAACCTTAGGTCATCCACTTGTGGGAAATTTGCTACTGTCCTACAAACCTCTGCACTTGGAGGCCCAACAACGTCTACAAGAAGAAGGTTGTGTAGTAGACATAAAGCTCTTTTCTGGCGCCGTTGCCGGGGAGGTTAGTGCTTGAAGTTATATCTTTAGATCTTGCAATCGAGTCTTTTAGTTTCTTGTTTTATCACAAGTTTAGTTTATAAAAGAAAACTATAAAAAATGGAATTGAGTTTGTCTCATACGCTTCACCTTTTTAATATCTTTCGTGAGTATGATGGAAAGGATAATTGTGCTCAAGTGCTAGAAGAAGAAATCTATAAAATGTTTGGCACTAAATATTTGAATGATGAGCATGATTGCAATGTTGTTAGTATGAATTCTTTGAATATCCATGATGCTAATGATATGCAAAGCCACAAGCTTGGGGAAGCTATGTTTGATGAAGATGATCTTTTTTGTCCCCCAAGCTTTGATGAGTGAATTTATTATGATTAAAGCATTCCTCCTATTTATGATGATTATATTGATGAAAGTGTAATTAGAGAGGTCATGACTTTATTTTGTGATGAATCCACTATTTTGGAAGATGTTCCAATTGATTATGAGAACAAAGTTGCTATCTATGATGATTATTGTGATGACTTGTATGCTATAAAGAATAATGATATCCATGAAACTTGTCATCATGATTTTAGTTTTCAATTGGATTATGCTACACATGATAATTATTTTGTTGAGTTTGCTCCCACTATTATTCATGAGAAGTATTTTGCTTATGTGCAGAATAATAAAATTTCTATGCTTGTAGATCATGAAAAGAATGCTTTAGGTGCTGGTTATATTGTTGAATTCATTCATGATGCTACTGAAAATTATTATGAGGTAGGAATATATGCTTGCAGGAATTGCAATAATATCAAGTTTCCTCTCTATGTGCTTAAAATTTTGAAGTTATGCTTGTTTTACCATCCTATGCAAGTTGATTCTTGTTCCCACAAGTTGTTTGCTCACAAAATACCTATGCATAGGAAGTGGGTTAGACTTAAATGTGCTAGTCATATTCTTCATGATGCTCTCTTTATGTTACAATTCTTATCCTTTATGTGAGCATCATTGAAATCATCATGCTTAACTAGGGGCATTAAACGATAGCGCTTGTTGGGAGGCAACCCAACTTTATTTTTGTTCCTTGCTTTTTGTTCCTGTTTAGTAATAAATAATTCATCTAGCCTATGTTTATATGTGGTTTTATGCTTTTAATTAGTTTTTGTGCCAAGTAGAACCTTTGGGAAGACTTGGGGAAAATCTTGTTGATCTTGCTGTAAAAAACAGAAACTTCAGCGCTCACGAGAATTGCTGCCATTTTTATTTGGAGAGTGATATTTAGTTAATTCTTTTTGCAGATGATTAATAGATAAATTCCTCAGGTCCAGAAATTTATTTTAGAATTTTATGAGTTCCATAAGTATACGTTTGATCCAGATTACTACAGACTGTTCTGTTTTTGCCAGATTCTGTTTTTCATGTGTTGTTTACTTATTTTGATGAATCTATGGGTAGTAAAAGAGTTTATAAACCATAGAGAAGTTGTAATACAGTAGCTTTAACACCAATACAAATAAAGAATGAGTTAATTACAGTACCATGAAGTGGTGTTTTGTTTTCTTTCGCTAACTGAGCTTACGAGTTTTCTGTTAAGTTTTGTGTTGTGAAGTTTTCAAGTTTTGGGTAAAGATTCGATGGACTATGGAATAAGGAGTGGCAAGAGCCTAAGCTTGGGGATGCCCAAGGCACCCCAAGGTAATATTCAAGGATAGCCAAGAGCCTAAGCTTGGGGATGCCCCGGAAGGCATCCCCTCTTTCGTCTTCGTTCATCGGTAACTTTACTTGGAGCTATATTTTTATTCGCCACATGATATGTGTTTTGCTTGGAGCGTCATTTTATTTTATTTAGTTTTGCTTGCTGTTTGAATAAAATACCAAGATATGAAATTATTAAATGTTAGAGAGTCTTCACATAGTTTCATAATTATTCGACTACTCATTGATCTTCACTTATATCTTTCAGAGTAGTTTGTCATTTGCTCTAGTGCTTCACTTATATCTTTTAGAGCATGGTGGTAGTTTTATTTTGAAGAAATATATGAACTCTCAAGCTTCACTTAGATTATTTTGAGAGTCTTGAATAGCATGGTAATTTTCTTAAATAATCCTAATATGCTAGGCATCCAAGATGGATATAATAAAAGCTCTCTTATGAGTGTGTTGAATACTAAGAGAAGTTTGATGGTTGATGATTGTTTTGAGATATGGAGGTAATAATATCAAAGTCGTGCTAGTTGAGTAGTTGTGAATTTGAGAAATGCTTGTGTTGAAGTTTGCAAGTCCCATAGCATGCACGTATGGTAAACGTTATGCAACAAATTTGAAACATGAGGTGTTATTTGATTGTCCTCCTTATGAGTGGCGGTCGGGGACGAGCGATGGTATTTTCCTACCAATCTATCCCCCTAGGAGCATGCGCGTATGTTGGAAATATGGCCTAGAGGCAATAATAAATTGGTTATTATTATATTTCCTTGTTCATGATAATCGTTTATTATCCATGCTAGAATTGTATTGATATGAAACTCAGATACATGTGTGGATACATAGACAACACCATGTCCCTAGTAAGCCTCTAGTTGACTGGCTCGTTGATCAATAGATGGTTACGGTTTCCTGACCATGGACATTGGATGTCGTTGATAACGGGATCACATCATTAGGAGAGTGATGTGATGGACAAGACCCAATCCTAAGCCTAGCACAAAGATCGTGTAGTTCGTATGCTAAAGCTTTTCTAATGTCAAGTATCATTTCCTTAGACCATGAGATTGTGCAACTCCCGGATACCGTAGGAATACTTTGGGTGTGCCAAATGTCACAACGTAACTGGGTGGCTATAAAGGTACACTACAGGTATCTCCGAAAGTGTGTGTTGGGTTGGCACGAATCAAGACTGGGATTTGTCACTCCGTGTAAACGGAGAGGTATCTTTGGGCCCATTCGGTAGGACATCATCATAATGTGCACAATGTGACCAAGGAGTTGATCACGGGATGATGTGTTACGGAATGAGTAAAGAGACTTGCCGGTAACGAGATTGAACAAGGTATGGGGATACCGACGATCGAATCTCGGGCAAGTATCATACCACTAGACAAAGGGAATTGTATACGGGATTGATTGAATCCTCAACATCGTGGTTCATCCGATGAGATCATCTTGGAACATGTGGGAGACAACATGGGTATCCAAATCCCGCTGTTGGTTATTGGCCGGAGAGTTATCTCGGCCATGTCTGCATGACTCCCGAACCCGTAGGGTCTACACACTTAAGGTTCGATGACGCTAGGGTTATAGGGAATAGATATATGTGGTTACCGAATGTTGTTCGGAGTCCCGGATGAGATCCCGGGCGTCATGAGGAGTTCCGAAATGGTCCGGAGGTAAAGACTAATATATAGGAAGTATGGTTTTGGCCACCGGAAGTGTTCCGGGCATCACCGGTAGTGTACCGGGACCACCGGAGGGGTCCGGGGGTCCACCAGGTGGGGCCACCAGCCCCGGAAGCCTACATGGGCCAATAGTGGGAAGGGACTAGCCCCTAAGTGGTCTGGGGCGCCTCCCCACCAAGGCCCATGTGCCTAAGGGAAGAGGGGGCAAACCCTAAGGGCAGATGGGCCTTAAGGCCCATGCCTGGTGCGCCTCCCTCTCCCCTCCACTTGGCCGCCACCCTAGATGGGATTGGGGCTGGTCGCCGCCCCTAGGGTGGAACCCTAGGTGGGGCGCACCCCTCCCTCTCCCCTATATATACTTGAGGACTTGGGGCTGCCAACACATGAGTTCCTCTCCTTCTTGGCGCAGCCCTACCCCTCTCCCTCCTCGTCTCTTGCGGTGCTTGGCGAAGCCCTGCTGGAGTACCACGCTTCTCCACCACCAAAACTCCGTCGTGCTGCTGCTGGATGGAGTCTTCCCAACCTCTCCTTCTCCCCTTGCTGGATCAAGGCGTAGGAGACGTCACCGGGCTGTACGTGTGTTGAACACGGAGGTGCCGTCCGTTCGGCCCTAGGATCATCGGTGATTTGGATCACGACGAGTACGACTCCATCAACCCCGTTCTCTTGAATGCTTCCGCGTAGCGATCTACAAGGGTATGTAGATGCACTCTCCTTCCCTCATTGGTAGACTTCTCCATAGATTGATCTTGGTGATGCGTAGAAAATTTTGAATTTCTGCTACGTTCCCCAACAGTGGCATCATGAGCTAGGTCTATGCGTAGTTACTATGCACGAGTAGAACACAAAGTAGTTGTGGGCGTTGATTTTGTTCTATATGCTTACCGTTACTAGTCCAATCTTGATTCAGCGGCATTGTGGGATGAAGCGGCCCGGACCGACCTTACACGTACTCTTACGTGAGACTGGTTCCACCGACTGACATGCACTAGTTGCATAAGGTGGCTAGTGGGTGTCTGTCTCTCCCACTTTAGTCGGATCGGATTCGATGAAAAGGGTCCTTATGAAGGGTAAATAGCAATTGGCGTATCACGTTGTGGTTTTTGCGTAGGTAAGAAACGTTCTTGCTAGAAACCCATAGCAGCCACGTAAAACATGCAAACAAAAATTAGAGGACGTCTAACTTGTTTTTGCAGGGTATGCTATGTGATGTGATATGGCCAAAAAGAATGTGGTGAATGATATGTGATGTATGAGATTGATCATGTTCTTGTAATAGGAATCACGACTTGCATGTCTATGAGTATGACAACCGGCAGGAGCCATAGGAGTTGTCTTTATTTATTGTATGACCTGCGTGTCATTGAACAACGCCATGTAATTACTTTACTTTATTGCTAACCGGTAGCCATAGTAGTAGAAGTAATAGTTGGCGAGCAACTTCATGGAGACACGATGATGGAGATCATGATGATGGAGATCATGGTGTCATGCCGGTGACAAGATGATCATGGAGCCCCAAGATGGAGATCAAAGGAGCTATATGATATTGGCCATATCATGTCACTATTATTTGATTGCATGTGATGTTTATCATGTTTTTGCATCTTGTTTACTTAGAACGACGGTAGTAAATAAGATGATCCCTCATAATAATTTCAAGAAAGTGTTCCCCCTAACTGTGCACCGTTGCGACAGTTCATTGTTTCGAAGCACCACGTGATGATCGGGTGTGATAGATTCTAACGTTCACATACACTGGTGTAAGACAGATTTACACACGCGAAACACTTAGGTTGACTTGACGAGCCTAGCATGTACAGACATGGCCTCGGAACACAAGATACCGAAAGGTCGAGCATGAGTCGTATGGTAGATACGATCAACATGAAGATGTTCACCGATGATGACTAGTCCGTCTCACGTGATGATCGGACACGGCCTAGTTGACTCGGATCATGTAATCACTTAGATGACTAGAGGGATGTCTATCTGAGTGGGAGTTCATAAGATGAACTTAATTATCCTGAACATAGTCAAAAGGTCTTCGCAAATTATGTCGTAGCTCGCGCTTCAGTTCTACTGTTTAGATATGTTCCTAGAGAAAATTTAGTTGGAAGTTGATAGTAGCAATTATGCGGACTAGGTCCGTAAACTGAGGATTGTCCTCATTGCTTCATAGAAGGCTTATGTCCTTAATGCACCGCTCAGTGTGCTGAACCTCGAACGTCGTCTGTGGATGTTGCGAACATCTGACATACACATTTTGATAACTACGTGATAGTTCAGTTAAATGGTTTAGAGTTGAGGCACCGAAGACGTTTTGAAACGTCGCAAAACATATGAGATGTTTCGAGGGCTGAAATTGGGATTTCAGGCTCGTGCCCACGTCAAGAGGTATAAGACCTCCGACGATTTTCTTAGCCTGCAAACTAAGGGAGAAAAGCTCAATTGTTGAGCTTGTGCTCAGATTGTCTGAGTACAACAATCATTTGAATCGAGTGGGAGTTGATCTTCCAGATGAGATAGTGATGTTTCGCCGAACTCATTACCACCAAGCTACTAGAGCTTCGTGATGAACTATAATATATCAGGGACATATATGATGATCCTTGAGATATTCGCGATGTTTGACACCACAAAAGTAGATATCAAGAAGGAGCATCAATTGTTGATGGTTGGTGAAACCACTAGTTTCAAGAAGGGCAAGGGCAAGAAGGGATACTTCATGAAATGGCAAATCAGCTGCTGCTCTAGTGAAGAAACCCAAGGTTGAACCCAAACCTGAGACTAAGTGCTTCTATAATAAGGGGAACAGCCACTGGAGCAGAATTACCCTAGATACTTGGTAGATGAGAAGGCTGGCAAGGTCGATAGAAGTATATTGGATATACATTGTGTTAATGTGTACTTTACTAGTACTCCTAGTAGCACCATGGTATTAGATACCGGTTCGGTTGCTAAATGTTAGTAAACTCGAAATAAAAGGCTGCGGAGTAAACGGATACTAGCTAAAGGTGAGATGGCAATATGTGTTGGAAATTTTTCCAAGCTTGATGTGATCAAGCATCGCACGCTCCCTCTACCATCGAGATTGGTGTTTGCGTTGAGCATAGACATGATTGGATTATGTCTATCGCAATACGGTTATTCATTTAAGGAGAATAATGGTTACTCTGTTTATTTGAATAATACCTTCAATGGTCTTGCACCTAAAATGAATGGTTTATTGAATCTCGATCGTAGTGATACACATGTTCATGCCAAAAGATATAAGATAGTAATGATAGTACCACCTACTTGTGGCATTGCCACGTAAGTCATATCGGAATAAAACGCATGAAGAAGCTCCATGTTGATGGATCTTTGGGCTCACTCGTTTTTTGAAAAGTTTGAGACATGCGAACCATGTCTATTGGTGTATATGCATGAAGAAACTCCATGCAAATGGACCGTTTGGACTCACTTGATTTTGAATCACTTGAGACATGCAAATCATACCACATGGGCAAGATGACTGAATGCCTCGTTTTCAGTAAAATGGAACTAGAAAACAACTTGTTGGAAGTAATACATTTTGATGTGTGCAATCCAATGAGTGCTGAGGCGTGTAGTGGATCTCGTTATGTTACTTCACAAATGATTTGAGTAGATGTTGAGTATATTTACTTGATGAATCACGAGTTTGAATTATTGAAAGGATCAAGTAATTTCAGGGTGAAGTTGAAAGATCATCGTGACAAGAGGATAAAATATCTATGATATGATCATAGAGATGAATATCTGAATTACGAGTTTGGCACAGAATTAAGACATTGTGGAAATTGTTTCACAACTAATACAACCTGGAACACCATAGTGTGATGCTGTGTCCGAACATCATAACTGCACCCTATTGGATATGATGCATACCATGATGTCTCTTATCGAATTACCACGATAGTTTATGGGTTAGGCATTAGAGACAATCACATTCACTTTAAATAGGGCACCACGTAATTCCGATGAGATGACACCGTATGAACTATGGTTTAGAGAAATCTAAGCTGTCATTTCTTAAAAGTTTGGGGCTGCGACGCTTATGTGAAAAAGTTTCAGGCTGATAAGCTCGAACCCAAAGCGGATAAATGCATCTTCATAGGACACCCAAAACAGTTGGGTGTACCTCATGTCTCAGATCCGAAAGAAATAAGGGACTGTTTCTAGAATCGGGTCCTTTCTCGAGGAAAAGTTTCTCTCGAAGGAATTGAGTGGGAGGATGGTGGAGACTTGATGAGGTTATTGAACCGTCACTTCAACTAGTGTATAGCTGGGCACAAAGAGTTGTTCCTGTGGCACCTACACCAATTGAAGTGGAAGCTTATGATATTGATCATGAGACTTCGGATCAAGTCACTCCCAAACCTCGTAGGACGACAAGGATGCGTACTACTTCAGAGTGGTACATAATCCTGTCTTGGAAGTCATGTTGCTAGACAACAATGAACCTACGAGCTATGGAGAAGCGATGGTGGGCCCGGATTCCGATAAATGGCTCGAGGCCATAAAATCCGAGAGAGGATCCATGTATGAAAACAAATTGTAGACTTTGGCAGAATGTCTCGATGGTCGTAAGGCTGTTGAGTACAGATGGATTTTAAAAGGAAGACGGACAATGATGGTAAATGTCACCATTAAGAAAGCTCAACTTGTCGTTAAGATGTTTCCCGACAAGTTCAAGGAGTTGACTACGGTGAGACTTTCTCACTCGTAGCGATGCTAAGAGTCCATTGGAATTATGTTAGCAGTTACAGCATTATTTATGAAATCATGCAGATAGGATGTCAAAATATTGTTTCCTCGAGGATTTTCTTGAGGAAAGGTTGTATGAGATACAACCAGAAGGTTTTGTCAATCCTGGAAAAATGCTAAAAAGTATGCAAAGCTCCAGCAATCCTTCTAAGGACTGGAGTAAGCATCTCGGAGTTGGAATGTACGCTTTGATGAGATGATCAAAGATTTTGGGTTTATACATAGTTTATGAGAAACTTGTATTTCCAAAGAAGTGAGTGGGAGCACTATAGAATTTCTGATGAGTATATGTTGTTGACATATTGTTGATCAGAAATCACGTAGAATTTCTGGAAAGCATATAGGATTATTTGGAAAGTGTTTTTCAATGGAAAGCCTGGATTAAGCTACTTGAACATTGAGCATCAAGATCTATATGGATAGATCAAAACGCTTAATGGTACTTTCAAATGAGCACATACCTTGACATGATCTTGAAGGTGTTCAAGATGGATCAGTCAAAAAAGGAGTTCTTGCCTGAATTGTAAGGTATGAAGTTAAGACTTAAAGCTCGACCACGGCAGAATAGAGAGAAAGGACGAAGGTCGTCCCCTATGCTTAGACATAGGGTCCATAGTATGCTATGCTGTGTACCATACCTGATGTGTGCCTTGCCACATGTCTCGCAAGAGGGTACAAAGGTGATCTAGGAGTAGATCACCAGATAGCGGTCTAAATTATCCTTAGAGGAATAAGGATATGTTTCTCGGTTATGGAGGTGATAAAGAGTTTGACGTAAAGAGTTATGTCGATGCAGGCTTAACACCTATCCGGATAGCTCTGAGTAGAGATACCGGATACGTATAATGGAGCAACAGTTTAGAATAGCTCCAAGTAGAACAGTTATTTGAAATGGCTCCAAATGTAGCGTAGTAGTTTCATCTACAAGATGACATAGAAATTTGCGAAGTACATACGGATCTGAATGCTGCAGACCCGTTGACTGAAACCTCTCTCACAAGCATAACATGATCAAACCCAGAACTCTTTGGGTGTTAGTCACATGGGGATGTGACCTTGAGTGTTAATCACATATCGATGTGAATTGGATTATTGACTCTAGTGCAAGTGGGAGACTGTTGGAAATATGCCCTAGAGGCAATAATAAATTGGTTATTATTATATTTCCTTGTTCATGATAATCGTTTATTATCCATGCTAGAATTGTATTGATAGGAAACTCAGATACATGTGTGGATACATAGACAACACCATGTCCCTAGTCAGCCTCTAGTTGACTGGCTCGTTGATCAATAGATGGTTACGGTTTCCTGACCATGGACATTGGATGTCGTTGATAACGGGATCACATCATTAGGAGAATGATGTGATGGACAAGACCCAATCCTAAGCCTAGCACAAAGATCGTGTAGTTCGTATGCTAAAGCTTTTCTAATGTCAAGTATCATTTCCTTAGACCATGAGATTGTGCAACTCCCGGATACCGTAGGAATACTTTGGGTGTGCCAAACGTCACAACGTAACTGGGTGGCTATAAAGGTACACTACAGGTATCTCCGAAAGTGTGTGTTGGGTTGGCACGAATCAAGACTGGGATTTGTCACTCCGTGTAAACGGAGAGGTATCTCTGGGCCCACTCGGTAGGACATCATCATAATGTGCACAATGTGACCAAGGAGTTGATCACGAGATGATGTGTTATGGAATGAGTAAAGAGACTTGCCGGTAACGAGATTGAACAAGGTATAGGGATACCGACGATCGAATCTCGGGCAAGTATCATACCACTAGACAAAGGGAATTGTATACGGGATTGATTGAATCCTCGACATCGTGGTTCATCCGATGAGATCATCGTGGAACATGTGGGAGCCAACATGGGTATCCAGATCCCGCTGTTGGTTATTGGCTGGAGAGTTATCTCGGCCATGTCTGCATGAATCTCGAACCCGTAGGGTCTACACACTTAAGGTTCGATGACGCTAGGGTTATAGGGAATAGATATACGTGGTTACCGAATGTTGTTCGGAGTCCCGGATGAGATCCCGGACGTCACGAGGAGTTCCGGAATGGTCCAGAGGTAAAGATTAATATATAGGAAGTATGGTTTTGGCCACCGGAAGTGTTCCGGGCATCACCGGTAGTGTACCGGGACCACCGGAGGGGTCCGGGGGTCCACCAGGTTGGGCCACCAGCCCCGGAGGCCTACATGGGCCAATAGTGGGAAGGGACCAGCCCCTAAGTGGTCTGGGGCGCCTCCCCACCAAGGCCCATGCGCCTAAGGGGAAGAGGGGGCAAACCCTAAGGGCAGATGGGCCTTAAGGCCCATGCCTGGTGCGCCTCCCTCTCCCCTCCACTTGGCCGCCACCCTAGATGGGATTGGGGCTGGCCGCTGCCCCTAGGGTGGAACCCTAGGTGGGGCGCACCCCTCCCTCTCCCCTATATATACTTGAGGACTTGGGGCTGCCAACACATGAGTTCCTCTCCTTGGCGCAGCCCTACCCCTCTCCCTCCTCATCTCTTGCGGTGCTTGGCGAAGCCCTGCTGGAGTACCACGCTCCTCCACCACCACCACGCCGTCGTGCTGCTGCTGGATGGAGTCTTCCCCAACCTCTCCTTCTCCCTTGCTGGATCAATGCGTAGGAGACATCACCGGGCTGTACGTGTGTTGAACACGGAGGTGCCGTCCATTCGGCACTAGGATCATCGGTGATTTGGATCACGACGAGTACGACTCCAACAAACCCGTTCTCTTGAATGCTTCCGCGTAGCGATCTACAAGGGTATGTAGATGCACTCGCCTTCCCTCGTTGGTAGACTTCTCCATAGATTGATCTTGGTGATGCGTAGAAAATTTTGAATTTCTGCTACGTTCCCCAATAGCGTAGTGCCGAGGTTTTTGATGCCTTGTAGATTTTTGCAATAAGTATGTGAGTTCTTTATGACTAATGTTGAGTCCATGGATTATACGCACTCTCACCCTTCCATCCTTGCTATCCTCTTCGGTATCGTGCATTGCCCTTTCTCACATTGAGAGTTGGTGCAAACTTCGCCGGTGCATCCAAACCCCGTGATATGATACGCTCTTTCACACATAATCCTCCTTATATCTTCCTCAAAATAGCCACCATACCTACCTATTATGGCATTTCCATAGCCATTCCGAGATATATTGCCATGCAACTTTCCACCATTCCGTTTATTATGACACGCATCATCATTGTCATATTGCTTTGCATGATCATGTAGTTGACATCATATTTGTGGCAAAGCCACCGTCCATATTTTTTCATACATGTCACACTTGATTCATCGCAATCTCGGTACACCGCCGGAGGCATTCATATAGAGTCATCTTTGTTCTAGTATCGAGTTGTAATTATTGAGTTGTGAATAAATAGAAGTGTGATGATCATCATTATTAGAGCATTGTCCCAAGTGAGGAATAAATAAATAAATAAAAAAGAGAGAAAGGCCATAAAAAAGAGAAGGCCCCCAAAAAAGAGAAAGGCCATAAAAAAAAGAGAAGGCCCAAAAAATGAGAGAAAAAGAGAGAAGGGACAATGTTACTATCCAATGAGTGTTGGAAGACATCTGCGGCGCTGAACTCGATGATTGATAACCGATCCAGCTCGGCGTCCGGGAGCGCACAAGGTTCAAAACTTATAGTCGGAAACGAGTCTGAAATTCCGTTGACGCTAATATTGCCTGGTGTTGAGTTTGTGTGCGGCTCCAACGCCGCGGACTCTGTGGCTTCGGATGGTGCAAACCGCTCTGGATCTAAGGTCGTAGCAGTTATAGGAACCATCTCCAGGGCCTGGTCCGATGACAAATTTAGGTCTCGTTCATCGGGGCGAGGGGGAGCGATTGCCGCGGTCTCAAATCCATTGAAGATTAAGTCTCCACGGATATCCGCGACATAGTTCAAGCTTCCAAATCTGACCTGATGGCCAGGGGCGTAGCTATCAATCTGCTCCAGATGGCCAAGTGAGTTGGCCCGCAGTACGAAGTCGCCGAATATGAAAATCTGTCTGGGGAGGAAGGTTTCTCCTTGGACAGCGTCACTATGGACGATCGGAGGGGCCATCGAACCTCTCATTGATGACACAGTGGAACTCTAAATGAAAGGACCAATGTCGGTGTCAAAACCGGTGGATCTCGGGTAGGGGGTCCCGAACTGTGCGTCTAGGATCGATGGTAACAGGAGATGGGGGACACGATGTTTACCTAGGTTCGGGCCCTCTCTATGGAGGTAATACCCTACGTCCTGCTTGATTGATCTTGACGAATATGAGTGTTACAAGAGTTGATCTACGACGAGATCATAATGGCTAAACCCTACAAGCCTAATCTGTATGACTATGGTCATGAATATCTTTTCCGGACTAACCCCTCCGGTTTATATAGGCACCGAGGGGATCTAGGGTTTACATAGAGTCGGTTACATAAGAAGGAATCTTCATAGTCGGTCACCAAACTTGCCTTCCACGCCAAGTAGAGTCCAATCCAGACACATGTACAGTCTTCGGCCTTCATGTCTTCACAGCCCATCAGTCCGGCCCATGGATAACAGGCCGGACGCCCGAGGACCCCTTAGTCCAGGACTCCCTCACACACCTTGTCTGGCCCTATCGTGCAAGGCACGTGTCAGGGCGGGGCTATACACGCCCTGGGGGCTCTCTGCAGTAGGGAGTCCCCTCCCACGTGCCAGTGGAAGCACCATGCTCCGTGCTGGCAGTCGACATTGCTGAGGAGCGGCTATGCCCGTGCAAGTGCGGAAGCACCATGCTCCGCGCTAGTGATAAACAACTGAGGGCGGCCTCACAGCCGTATCAATCTCAGGGAGCCTCCAAGCTCAGTGTCTGGCCCCATCGCAACACCTCCCCTCTGGAGAGCCGCACGAGGGGGCTGGGCATGGGGGCTGCGCTTGGGTCACGCCCAAGTGCACGCCACCTTGCCAGGTCCCTTGGACCTGGTCGTCACGTGCCCTCTCAAGCGGATCCAAGGTACGAAGGTTGTCTAAACGTCAAGGGGGACTCCTGAGCATCGCGACTCAGGAGCCTAACTGACCACGTAGCCCATCACTCCTTGGTCCGTCCTGGTGATCCGGACGGCCCAATGGCGGCTGAGGTACGCGTGGGGTCGGGCCCTGTCAACGTAGAACACTAGGCCTACTCCCAGATCTCCTTTCTATAGGCTGTTTGCGCGTCAGGGGGGACTCCTGAGCATCAAAACTTAGGAGCCTAACTGATCGCGTAGCCCCTCACTACTTGGTCCGTCCTGGTGATCCGGACGGCCCAACGACGGCTAAGGTATGCGCGGGATCGGGCCCTGCCAACGTAAAACGTAAAGCAAATGGAAAGGAAATCACAGAATTTCAAAGAAAATATTACAAGACATATTGTTCTCCTGAAACGAAATGCGAATTTAACGCCTCCACGAGGCATGATGCATATTGCAGAAACTAAAACAGGAAAGGAGCCACCAGCAACTTGTCCTGTCATCCCTTGACACCGCCGTCGCCTGCGATAGATGCTTCTTCTTCAACGGTGTTGCCTCCACTTGTACCACCAGCCGGAGCTACAGGATCAGTAGCACCGCTGGTCGGGAGCGAGGGAGCAAAGGCGCGTAACCTCTTCAGCAGGGCCTCACAATGCTCATCTTTCACAGGCTCCAGCAGCTCGTCAAGGTGGGCGGCAGGATCGTGGAGATGGAGGTGGCTAAAGACGTGCGTCAGCACGGCTGAGGAAAGAACGCAGGCTTCTTCCTCCACCATGGGGCCGATGCCGCTCACAACGTCCTCCAGCGCACTGACCAGATAAGGAAGCAGTTGGGTGGGGCCTTTGTCGTCGGCGGCCAGCGGCTCGTCCAAGCCCTTCTCGTAGAGTGACTGCAGCGCCTTCCGAGACCTCTCCTCAAGGAGAGCGCCCCTAGGCTGCATCATTCCTGGGCCACGTGGGTCTATTCCTGCGGCATGTATCCGCATGCATCTTTAGTTCACCCTGCTGGGGGCGCCCCTAGGGTAGTATCATCCCTAGGCCGCTCGGGTCCGACCTAGTGGCATCTATCGTCCTTGCATTTACCTAAGCTAGTTTGCTCTTCATGCATAATATATTATGGTCATCACTGCCTGCTTGATTGTCACCCACCATGGGAGCCACACACCGATCTACTTTCTTCAGGATCCTTCACATAAGAAGGCTAGGCACAACGTCTGTGCTCGGACCCATCCCTGCAGCGTCGATAAATCCAACGGCTGAGCTCTGTCTGGTGGGCCGGCCCCGTTCACATCACCTCCTGGGGGCGTTGGTGCTCGGCCTTCTTGTGCGATAACCTCAGGAAATTTGTTCGGTGCAAATTGTCTAACCATCTCGCAGGAACGCCACAGCCATCAAGAACCAAGACCTGGTGCAACCCGCCTTGAGGTAGGGCCTCGCGAGTCCCACGCTGGCTCGCGAGTGCCCAGACACACCTCGTCTGGCCCTACCGTGCAAGCCACATGTCACGGCGGGGCTGTACACGCCCCGGGGGCTCTCCGCAGTAGGGAGTCCCCTCCCACGTGCCAGTGGATGCACCATGCTCCACGCTGGCAGTCGACACTGCCGAGGAGCGGCTATGCCCGTGCAAGTGCGGAAGTGCCATGCTCCGCGCTGGTGATAAACAACTGAGGGCGGCCTCATGGCGTATCAACCTCAGGGAGCCTCCAAGCTTAGTGTCTGGCCCCATCGCAACACCTCCCCTCTGGAGACTCGCGCGAGGTGGCTGGGCACGGGGGCTGTGACCCAAGCGCACGCCACCCTGCCAGGTCCCTCGGACCTGGTCGTCGCGCCCTCCCAAGCAGATCTAAGATATGAAGGTCGTTTGAACATCAAGGGGGACTCCTGAGAATCGCGACTCAGGAGCCTAACTGACCACGTAGACCCTCACTCCTTGGTCCGTCCTGGTGATCTGGACGACCCAATGGTGGCTGAGGTACGCGTGGGGTTGGGCCCTGCCGACGTAGAACACTAGGCCTACTCCCAGATCTCCTTTCTATACGCTGTTTGCGAGTCAAGGGAGACTCCTGAGCATCGTGACTCTGGAGCCTAACTGATCACGTAGCCCCTCACTCCTTGGTCCGTCCTGGTGATCCGAACGGCCCAAGGGTGGTTGAGGTATGTGCGGGATCGGGCCCTACCGACGTAAAACATAAAGCAAATGGAAAGGAAATCATAGAATTTCAAAGCAAATATTACAAGACATATTGTTCTCCTGAAACCAAACGCGAGTTTAACGCCTCCACGAGGCATGATGCATATTGCTGAAACTAAAATAGGAAGGAGCTGCCAGCAAGTTGTCCCGTCATCCCTGGACACCGCCGTCGCCTGCGATGGATGCTTCTTCTTCAACGGTGTTGCCTCCACCTGTACCACCAGCCGAAGCTGCAGGATCAGTAGCACCGCTGGTCGGGGGGGAGGGAGCAAAGGCGCGTAACCTCTTCAGCAGGGCCTCCACCTGACCCTTCACAACTGCAGCAACGACCTCACAATGCTCGTCTTTCACAGGCTCCAGCAGCTCGTCAAGGCGGGCAGCAGGATCGTGGAGATGGAGGTGGCTGAAGCCGTGTGTCAGCACGGTAGAGGAAAGAACGCGGACTTCTTCCTCCGCCATGGGGCCAATGCTGCTCACAACGTCCTCCAGCGCACCGACCAGATAAGGAAGCAGCTAGGTGGGGCCCTTGTCGTCGACGGCCAGCGGCTCCTCCAAGCCCTTCTCGTAGAGTGACTGCAGCACCGTACGAGACCTCTCGTCAAGGAGATTGAAGGCCGCGCGGTCCTCAGCCAGGACCTATGCCTTGGCGTCACGCTCGGCCTTCTCGGCCTTCAGTTTCTGCTCCAGCTCCTCCAGCCGGCTGCGCTCCGTGGCATGTTCCTTCGCCAACTGCTCCTGTTCGGCGTCGCGATCCTTGACGGCGTCCCCTCGGGCCCTCATCTTCTCCTCCTCTGCCTTGCGGCCATGGGCTTCTTTCGCGCGCTCCCTCCGCATGGTCTCTAGCTCGGCCTCCAGCGACCGGCAGCGGTCTTGGGTGACCTCGGCATCCTTCAGCGCCACCTCACGGGCGGCCACAACTTGGGCGATAGCCTCCCTGTCCTTCTCGGAGTTGACAACAGCCTGGCTCAGCGTCGCCTGGACGGACACATCGGAGTGAAGCCAGCCAGAGACCAGCTCCAGGCGCCCGGCCACCAGGCGACGATCGGTGCCTTGAAGATCTTGTCGTAGTAGGGCCATCGCAGAAAGAGCATGCTCTAGGACGTCAGGAGAGGCAGAAGATCCCGGAGACAGCAATGCGGCAGAAGAAGGAGGAGGCGACATCGTCACCATGGCCTGGGAGGCCAGAGGCTCCTGAGCCTCTGGGACCCTAGCGCCCGAGCCGGACGTTGGCACCTCCGGAGCCAGCGGGGCCTCGGGGGCTGACTCCTCCCGAGGATGCTCCACCAAGCCTCGTGAGGATGATCGGGCTGGAGAAGCACGAGCGCCGTTGCTGCCCTTATCCATGGAGAGGGGTGCGGCCGCAGGACGCGATCTGGGCTTGAGCAGTACCACCTCGTCCCCCTTTCTCCTCTTCGCCGTGGGCGTCGGCCTAGTTGCACAACGAAGAAGAGTCAAGGACGAGCAGCAGAAGCAAGAACGAGGCAGGAAAGGAACACTTACTAGTCCACCGCGGCATAGTCCCTCCGCTTCGTGAGCTTGAAGCTGGAGAGCCTCGCAGCCCGTGGCGCAGGCGCGCGGGCTGCAGGAGAAGAGGCAGGGGCAGCAGATGGACCGGAAGCAGCTCCAGGCGGTGTCGAGGCAGGAGTGTCGTCCGTGAGAGCAGTGCCGACCTGCCCTTCATCGGAACCACAGGTGGCTCCTCCCTCTCCGGGAGGACGTCGTCCTCGCTGTCGTCATCTGGCAGGGTGCAGAGGGTGTCGGCCTTGCGCACGGGGGAGGTCTGCCCCATCCCCTCGGGGGTCGTCTCCGAGTCGCACTCCTTTTGCTCCTCCTCTTCCCCATCCCTGCAGGAATCGCCAGAAGACATGTCCACTGTCGCCGTCGCCACCGGAACTCCAAGGGGCGCCGACGGCACCAGGCCGCGCCCATCAAAGGTGGGCATGGCGGCCGCGACCAGCACCCCGTCCTTCCAAAGGAACAAGGAAGCGTGGACACTCGATGGATACTCTTGGTCGTCCCCGACCAAGAGGCAGAGAGCCACAACCAGCTCCCCTTTGGACAAGGCCTCCGGGCTCAGGCGAAGCTTGTCCTCTCCGTCCCCGAGCATCCACAAGGGGCACGAGCGCTCTTGGAGAGGAGCCACCCGCAGCGTCAGGAACTCCCTCAGGAGCATGGCCCCCGTCAGCTTCGCCGCCTTCGCATTGCCCGGCCTCAGGTCGGCAGTCATCTTCTCCAGCACCGCCTTCGCCCGGTCGTTAGTAAGCTTCACACAGGACCACCCCTCGTCGGGCTGGGGCATCTCCGTCAGCAGCTTCAATCGTGGGTGGACGCACTTGGCGTCCATCATGACCCACTTGCTCCTGAAGCCTTCGTCTTTCTTTCCAGCCTTCGAGATCGCATTGGCCTTGCCGGCCGCGATGAAGTTGGCGCACCCCGAGGTGTGGCCGTCGTTGATTCGGAGGAAGAAGAAGTGGCGCAGCAGTGCCACAGACGGCATCACCCCGACATACGCCTCATAGTAGAAGGCTAAGATCGACAAAAGAAGAATGGAGTTGGGATAGAGATGGAGGGCCTGCAACCTGTAATGTTGGAGGACTGCATAGAAGAAGTCGGAGAAGGGGGGAACCAGGCCAGCAACGACGCTGCCCATAAAGGAGGGGTAGAAGGAGCTCTTCAAAGTCTCCGGCACGGCGGAGCTAGCCCGGAGCTCATTCTTCCCTTCTCATTGTTTTCCCCCACCGTCAGCAGGCGCGTCGCGACGAGGTTCTTCTCCGAGACGTTGGGCGCGTCCAGAGCCGGCTCATACCATGCGGGCGGCAAAACGACCTTGGACTTTCGGGGCGCCATTGGTGGGAAGGTCGGAAGGGGATTGAAGCAAATCTAGAGATTTTGGAAGTAAGGAGCAGGAGAGGGGATCTGGAGCTAGGCAAAGGAAAGCAATGAAGGAGAGCGTTGCCCGCACCGGCCTTTTTATCAGACGGGCAGTTGCCGAGGTAGCATGGGGATGTGGAGACGCCCACGTCCAATCAGTCGCCACGCGCCAAGCGAGGCCGCAAGCTGTTGGGGCCCGCGGCGCTCCGCACTTGCCCTTTGGCTTCGCCTTGGGCCTGGGGGCTACTGTCGGAGTTCTGGGAACGGGGGTCCCCAGACTTTTGTACCCGCGGCCCGCGGCATGGCTCTAGCAGCGGCCCTGCACGACCCATCTTCACCAGCAAACACTCAAGAGCGTGAGGGGCCAAGCCTTGCGAGGTGGATGACACATGATCTCCTCAGGGGCGGCCTCACCAGGCTGGCTCGCGAGGGGCGGAGAGATCAAGTCAAGTGACGCAAGCCATGATGACTGGAACCAGGCGGGAGCTAGCGCGCGCAGTGTCCTTGTTTCCTCATTCATGCTAAAGGGGCAAGCGCAGGCAAGGAGTCCCGAGGCATCAGGCAAAGGTTTCCATATCAGTGCAACAAGACCAAGACCAGCAGGATAGCAAGATGGAGGTCACTGTGGAGCCCAAGACAGCGTCACCACCAGAGCCTTTGGCAGGTGAAGACTACTTTTGTCAAGATAGCTTGTACTAGCTGTCCCTCTTCAAATTGGCCATTGTGGGATCCCTTCCCGCCTAATATTTGGGAAGAGGACCCGGGCCTCTATATATAGGACTAGCCATCACCATAGGAAGGGGGACCGAATCGGCTCATCTAGAGAGAGACCATCCATAACCACACAAGCTCACCAAGCACAAGAACACCTCTCCTGAGGAGGCTATTCTTCCCCTGGTAACTATTCATCCTTAGCCCAAGAGGCAATCCACCACACCACACTGGAGTAGGGTATTACACCACATCGGTGGCCCGAACCAGTATAAACTCTTGTGTCTCTTGTTCTTTGGGTTCGTCGAGCTAGGCCGTGAGATCATGATGTGTGCAAGCTAGAGAGGGGGAGAGGTCTTTGTGTGCACCCCAGTGTTCGAACCTCAAGGGTTTTGCCGGAACCCGAAATCCGACATCCTATGAACAAAATAAAGATTTTACTAAACATAATGTAGAAGAGATGATGAAAGCTTGAGAAGAAAAGTTGGAACTAGAGATTTCAATTCCTAGAAAATTGTATGATGAATGGTAACCTACTATTAAAGTCAAGATAAAAAATTATGAGTGCTTTGCTTTATGCGATTTAGGTGCCAGTGTTTCCACTATTCCGAAATCTCTTTGTGATGTGCTAGGTTTTACCAAGTTGGAAGAATGTTCTCTTAATTTGCACTTGGCGTATCCTACTATTAAAATACCTTTGGGAAGGATTAAGGATGTTCTTATTGTTGCAAACAGGAACTATGTGCCCATATATTTTATTGTTCTTGATATTGATTGCAATCTGTTTTGTCCCATTATACATGGTAGACCATTTTTGTGTCATGACTGATATGAAAGAAGGGAATATTAAATTGCAGTTTCCACTAAGAAAGGGTATGGAACACTTCCATAGAAGGTGAATTAAGCCACCATATGATTCAATCATGAGGGCATCCTAGGGGTCAAAAACTAAAGATGACAATACTTGAATCTATGCATTATCCCTAGCTAGGGGCATAAAACGCTAGCACTTGTTGGGAGGCAACCCAATGAATAAAATATATTTTTCTCTTTTTCTTTATGTTTTTGTGTGTTCACACAATTGAGCTACTGTTATGATTGTGTTTTTACGTTTTAATTAGTGGTTGTGCCAAGTAAAGCCTTTAGGATCATGTAGGGTGATAGTTGATTTGATCTTGTTGAAAAACAGAAACATTTGCATCAAGTAGCCGAATTTTCAAAAATGACAGATGTGACAAAAAATGCTGATTTTTCTAAAAAATATTGATCTACAAATTTCCTACATTGTCCTAATTTTTCAGGATGTTTGGAGTTATGGAAATATGGGCAAAGTCAAGATTACTACAGACTATTTTGTTTTTGACAGATTCTGTTTTCGTTGCACTGTGTGCTTATTTTGATGAATCTACGGATTGTATCGGGGGGTATAGACCATGGTAAAGTTATAATACAATAGGTATAACGAAATAATAAAATATGAATGGGTTTGCAACAGCACTTCAAGTGATGATTTGCTTTGTCATACTAACGGATCTCACGAAGGTTTTGTTAAGTTTTGTGTGATTGAAGTTTTCAAGTTTTGCGTGAGATCACGATGGATGAAGGAATAAGGAGTGAAAAGAACCTGAACTTTGGGATTTCCATGGCACCCCAAGGTAATTTTCAAGGATAATCAAGCAACTAAGTTTGGGGATTCCCCGGAAGGCATCCCCTCTTTCTTCTAACAACCTTCGTCAATTTTACTTGCAGCTATATTTTTATTCATCACATATCATGAGTTTTGCTTGGAGCGTCTTGTATTATATGAGTCTTTGCTTGTTTTGCTTTTTAGTTTGTCACAATCATCCTTGATGGACACACCTATTTGAGGGAGCCATAATGATGCTATGATTTGTTATAATTGCTCTTTGTCCTTCACTTCAATTTTTTGATTTATGGAATTGCTCTAGTGTTTCACTTATATCTTTTCTGAGCACAGTGGTGCTTTTATTTTGGAAGAAATACTCTCATGCTTCACTTAGATTAATTTGAGAGTTGGTAAAGTTTGAAGAAATTCTCTCATGCTTCACTTATATTATTTTGAGATATGATGAAAATTATTTATGCTCATGTTCTTCACTTAAATTTGTTTGAGATCTTGATATAAGCAACAGTAATATATGAAATTAGTCCCAGAGTGATAGGTATCCAAGGAGGATATAATAAAAACTTTCACGAAGATCATTGGATATTATAAACTTGATTCTTTGTAGTAGTTTTATGATATGATGATAGTAATATGTGAGTCATGCTGGTGAGTAATTATGCTTTAGGTAGAGTATTGATGTTAAGGTTTGTGATTCCCTATGCAAGCACGAAAGTTAATAGTTATGCAATGAAGTTAAATCCTACTTGTGATGCATTATTCGGTGTTAGTTATGCCTAATGTTCGTTTATGGGAATTTTCATTTCTTGGTTGGTTGCTTCTCAATCTATTTGCCAACCTTTCCTTCCACTAAGTGGGAATAATACTTGTGCATCCGAAATCCTTAAACCTAGTTTTGCCATATGAGTCCACCATATCTACCTATATGTGTTACTTCCATGTCGTCCCAAGTAAATTTGTATGTGCGAAATCTAATTTTCAAAATGAATTTCCTTTTTGTGTGCCCTTACGGCTCATGAAGCGGTAGGGGGTGACCAATATTTTTCCATGCAAGATGTCTTATTCTCAAGATGAGTGTTGATTCACTTGTCATCGCACGAGAGTGTGGTGGTAATAGGGATGCCCAGTCCCGAAATGAAAAAGAAATTTACTTTATGTTGTCAAATAATAAATTCCTTGGAAAGTGTTGGTATGGAAGGCACTCGTGGATATGGCTAGCCATGGATTGTGAAAGAATGGTGGAAAAAGGAATAAACTTTATTTTATGTGTGGGAACCACCTATGATGTATCTAGAATGGAAAGTATTGGGAACTACTCAGTCATTTTCGTTGACGGGAAAAGCATGCCTCTCAAAATATGTTATCTCTCAATTTAAGCTCTGAGCTCTGGCACATCTACAAATCTCTGCTTCCCTCTGCGAAGGGCCTATCTATTTACATTACTCAATTTTTATTTTCATTTGAGTCTCCATCTTCTCTTATAAAGCACCAACTAGGGAGCACTATGATCATACTTGTGCATTGGATGTAGCTAATATTCAAGTGTGTTTCATGAATTGATCAGTGATTGAGCATGATGGGCTAGGGATAACTTGCTTTAGTGTTGATATTTTGAAAGACATGGTCACTTGTTGATATGCTTGAGTATTGAAATCTTCATGTCAAATATAGACTATTGCTTTGAATCATCTAAACGTCCAAATGTCCATGCTACAAAAGAAAAGAATATGTGATGAACATGTTAGGCAACATTCCACATCAAAAATTATATTTTTGTCAATTACCTACTCGAGGATGAGCAAGAATTAAGCTTTGGGATGGTGATATGCCTCCGCCGTATCTATATTTTTTTATTGTTCGATATTGTTATATTATCATTCATGGATGTTCTATATTCATTTTGTAGCAACTTCGCGTCATTTTTTGGGACTAACCTTTTGACATAGTGCCTAGTGCCAATTGTTGTTTTTTTACTTGCTTTGTACTTCGCGGAATATCCATATCAAACAGAGTCCAAACTTAGAAAAACTTTTTGGAGATTTTTTTCTGCCCAAAAGATAACTTGGGAGCCAAGGAAGTGCCAGAGGGGAGGCTCGTGGGCCCATTACCCACCTAGACATGCCCTGATGGATAGTGGGGCCCACAGAGCTCCTCTCCACTGCCTCTTGGCTCTATAAATACCCAAATATTACAAAAATACTAGGGCAGTCTATGAAACACAATTCCAGCCGCTGCAAGTTCCAGAACCACGAGATCATATCTAGAGCCCTATTCCGGCACCTTGCTGGAGGGGAACACAATCACAGAGGGGTTCATGATCCACATTGGTGCTCCTTTGATGATGCGTGAGTAGTTTACCATAGACCTACGGATCCGATGAATTGCAAGTTTATGATCAGTTCTATATATGAATATTATTTGAGTATTCTTCGATCTTTTATATGCATGATTATTATAGTCTCATATTTCTTTCTGAAACTTTGGTTTGGTTTAGCCAACTAGATTGATTTTTCTTGCAATGGGAAGATGTGCTTTGTGATGGTTTCGATCTAGTGGTGCTCAGTCTTAGTGACAGATGGAGAAGTGACATGCACGTATCATAGCCATTAAGGATAAAAGGATGGGTTCTATTCCAACATGAATAGGTCTTGTCTACATCATCTCATCATTCTTATTGCATTACTTCGTTTGTCCATGAACTTAATACACTAGATGCATGCTGGATAGCAGTCGATGTGTGGAGTAATAGTAGTAGATGCAGAATCATTTTGGCCTCTAATCTTGGACGTGATGCCTATATACATGATCATTGCCTTGGATATCATCATACTTATTTGCTCTTCTATCAATTGCCCAACAGTAATTTGTTTACCCACAATATGCCATTTTCTCGAGAGAAGCCACTAGTGAAATCTACGGCCTCCGGCTCTATCTTTAATCATATTATTTTCAGATTTATTATTTCAAAAACCCAAAAGTACCTTGCTGCACTTTTTATTTATTTATTTTATTTCCTGTTTGTGCTAGATCTATTTATCCAATCTCATACAATTTAATCCATCTCAATACCAAGGAGGGATTGACAACCCTCTTACGCGTTGGGTTGCGAGTATTTATTATTAGTGTGCATGTATTGTTTACATAGTGTTCCTTCGTTCTCCTACTGGACTGATAACCTTGGTTTCATAAATGGGGGAAATACTTACCGTTGTTGTGCTGTATCATCCTCTCCTCTTCGGGGATATACCAACATAGATACAAGCAATCACCCTGCAGTCATATGAGTATATTCAAGTTAAAGAAACAATTGCTATGACAAAGTATAAATTACCAAATGCTGTCACAACCCTAGAATATTGATTGTAAATAGTTGCATCTTCATCCAGGCATCATATTTAAATTTCTGAAACTTGAACTGAGGAATTTTGGAAGCCTCAAAACTTAAAATAAAAGAGGGGCAAAGAACCCTGGTAAATGCATTCAATGTTTTCAAAATGGCCTTAAATAGTGTTGGTTATATTTTGGCAAGGGTTCTGCACCAAACCAAAAATAATGAACATTTTTGAGGAATATTTTGAGCACTGAATTTAAATCATTACTTTATTTGCATTTGGAACTATATTCATAACTTGTATAGAATATATTTCCAAATACCCTGAAACATTTTATGTGCTTTTGGAAAAGTCCATTAAGCAGCATAAATATTTTCAGAGGAGTTTTTGGCATTGTCTGAATTATTTTTAAATTCAAAACAGTGGCAAAACAGATTAAATAAAAGAAAAACAGAACAGAAATAAAAGACAGAGAGAGAGAAGGAAGTTACCTGGCAGCCCACCCGCAGCCCAACACTGTGCAGCCCAGCAGCGGCCCAGCCCACCACCGCCTCCTCCCTGTCGTCTTCCTCCCTCGCCAGAAGGACGGAGGCGCGTGGCCGCCCCGCGCCGGCCACCTCCTCCCTCCCTGCATGCCTGGCTCTTCCCCGGCCCCTCCTAGCGACGCCACGCACCTCCCTGCCTCTCTCCCTCACTCTCCCGCGTCCTCATCCTCTCCCCTGGACCTCTCTCTCTCACTCGCCCGAACGGAGCCGCCGCCACCGACGAGCTCCCTCGCGGCCACCGCCACCCCCGAGCCGCTCCGACACACCCACGAGCTCTGCCCCGACCCCCTCTTCCTCCCCACCGAGCCAAGCCCCTCGGGAAGCTCTGCTTCGCCTCCACGCCATCGTCTTTGTCCTCGACCGCCGCCGATGGTCGCCGTCGATTCGTCGCCGTTCGAGCTTCCCCAAACACGCCGAGGCCACCACTGCACTCCACGTGAGCTCCTAATCATCCTCCCCCTCTCCGTTTTCTCTCTAGCATGCCGTAGCCGCCGCGCCTCTCTTCCCCGACAGTACGCCGCCGCACAAGCTCATCGCCGACGAGGCTCCGGTGGCCATTTGGTCCCGTGCGTGCCTCCGTTGGGTTCGTGAGCTTTTGTAGAACACGTAGATGCTAACCGTAGCTCCTCCCGTGCACGGTGTCGTCGTTTCCATCGGCGCCGAACTCCGGCCGCCGCCACAACCTCGCCTCCGGCGAACTCCGTCCACCCCCGCACCTCCCGATGGTTCCCCTAGATGCGCGCGGGCACGGGCTATCCTCTGGTGCCCCCGGCGCGTCGAACCGTCATCTCTGGCGCAACTCCGGCGAGCCACCGTCGCTCTGATCGTCGCCGTCGTCCAACCGCCGGCGCATCTGACGTGAACCGTCATTAGCGGCTAATCCCCCTCCCATTAACACACTAACAGACACTGACAGCGGGCCCCGTAGCGGGTCAAAGCCCGAGTCAACGCGGGATTAGCTTCTGTGTCACTGACGTGTGGACCCCACACGTCAGGTTTGACCCGAGCCAGCCCAGTTGACCCTGCTGATGTCATGATGATGTCATGCTGACGCAATAAGTATTTTCTGGATTTAAAAATAATCAGGAAATTCCAGAAAATAGCTAAAACTTCAATAAATCATAGAAAATTAACCATAACTCCAAATTAAATAATTTATATATGAAAAATTATCAGAAAAATTCAAGGAATCCATCTGTACCATTTCCATGCATGTTAGAACAACTTATAGATGCTGTTTAGCACAAATCAATTAAAGGGCATTTAAATAATCACATATGGAGTTTGAATTTGAATCTTGTATTCAAACCAACTTCATTTAATCTATTGCTAGTTGCATTAGCTCATAACACATTCATTTTGCCATGTCATGATCATGCATCATATTGTGCATTGCGTTGATTGTGTTCCCTTCTGTGTTGCCGGTATTTGTCCCCTCTCGATAGACGTGATACCGATGATGTGATCGTTGACACTGATGAAGACTCAATGTTATCTTCAGAATTGCCAGGCATGCAAAACCCCCTTGTTCATTCCGATACAATCCTACTCTCTCGCTCCTGCTCTCTTTTACTGCATTAGGACAACACCGATTCATCTGTTACTTGCTGCGGTAGCTGAACCCCTTTATCCTTTGCATGACCTGTCATTGCCACAGTAAATAGATGAAACCCACTAGCATGAGTAGGAGTTGTTTGAGCCCTGTTGTGCCTACTCATTCATGTTTGTTTGTCATGCCTGCTACTGCTTAGAGTTGAGTCAGGTCTGATTCATCGGGGATGAATCAGAGGCGTGTGAACATGTCCTACTGTGTGTGAGCTAAGTGTGTGAACACGATTTGGTAAAGGTAGCGGTGAGAGGCCATGTAGGAGTACATGGTGGGTTGTCTCATTGAAGCCGTCCTTAGGAACTGAGTTCTGTGTTTGTGATCCATGATTCAGCTACTACCATACATTGGGCCCTGAAATATGACCCCGCTCGACTTCTTATTCACCCTAGTCCTCTGTCCAGGAGTTGCAAGTAGTTTCTGGTGTTTGTAGCTTACTGGAGGCCGTGGACAGCACTGACCGTAGGGGTGGGCTGTGATGCGGTAGGTACGTGGCACGGTGTGCCGGATGTCCGTTTGGTATCTCGGGAACCCTGTTCACATCGTTTGGGGCTGTGAGCGAAACTCCGGCCGGATCTCCTCATGGATGGAACCCGAATAGGCGATAAACCTGGACTAGAGACTTGAGTGTTTAGGTAGGTCGTGGTCTACACCCACGTCGGCTTTCGCTTGAAGTCTGCCGAGCACATGACGTGTGCAGACGCTAAGTGGTGGAAACATGTATGAAGAAGTACACCCCTGCAGGGTTAACATCAACTATTCGAATAGCCGTGTCCGCGGAAAAGGACTTCTGGGTTGCTTATATCAGTTCATAGACAAGTGAAAGTGGATACCCTAAAATACGCAAGATAAGCGTGAGTGCTATGGATGGCGTTCTCGTAGGAAGACGGGAGCGGTTCCATAGTGGTGTAATGATATGGTGAATATGTGGACTCGTGTGCGCCACCTCAAAAGAGTTACATTGCAGTCGTAGTTTAGGATAGCCACCGAGTCAAAGCTGGCTTGCTGCAGTTAAACCCCACCATCCCCTTTGTTGATAATGATGCATATGTAGTTAGTTCTGATGTAAGTCTTGCTGGGTACATTTGTACTCACGTTTGCCTATTTTATGTTTTTGCAGAGAGACTTCGGTCTCACTAGTAGTTCCGCGTGGACTTCGACGTTTAGCTTGTTACCTCAGCTACGATCTTGTGCCCTCGGCAGGATCTGATAGATAGTCAGGCTTCTCAGCCTTTTTCATTTATAGATGTCTGTACTCAGACATGATAGCTTCCGCTTGTGCTTTGACTTGTATGCATTGTTGGGTCATAAGACCCATGTTTGTAATATCTCGCTCCTCGGAGCCTATTGAATATTTACTTGTGTCGTAGAGTCATGTTGTGATGCCATGTTGTATTTGCACATATCGAGCATATTGTGTGTATGTTATTGAAATGCTTGGTATGTGTGGGATCTGGCTATCTAGTTGTTTATCCTTAGTAGCCTCTCTTACCAGGAAATGTCTCCTAGTGTTTTCACTGAGCCATAGTAGCTTGCTGCTGCTCCGGAACACTTAGGCTGGCCGGCATGTGTCCTTCTTCGTTCCTGTGTCTGTCCCTTCGGGGAAATGTCACGCGATGAATACCGGAGTCCTGTTAGCCCGCTACAGCCCGGTTCACCGGAGTCCTGCTAGCCCAGTGCTACAGCCTGGATTCACTCGTTGATGACCGACACGTTCGATGCTGGGTCATGGATGCCTGTCCCTGTAAGTCTGTGCCACTTTGGGTTTACGACTAGCCATGTCAGCCCGGGCTCCTTATCATATGGATGCTAGCGACACTGTCATATACGTGTGCCAAAAGGCGCAAACGGTCCCGGGTAAAGGTAAGGCGACACCCGTGGGAATACCGTGCGTGAGGCCGCAAAGCGATATGAAGGGTTACATGCTAGATCTATGTGGCATTGAGTCGGGGTCCTGACATTACCCACGCTTAATAACCAACTGCATGTGTTGGGAGGCCGTTGATTATCTTGAGGAGGGTGATGTCTCTTGATAATTCGAGTCATAAGGATTAAGTGGTTGCCTAAAAAGGCTGGCTCGTGGGAGAGAAGGAGTTGGGCTATGAGCCACCTCATTTCCTCGCCTGCGGGGACTGATTCATCACATAAGCTACCAAACAACTCACTAGAATTGTTCCGGAGCTTACGCTTGGATGTGTTGACTTCCTTCGATTACTTTAAAAGAAATTTTGGATCTAAGTGAGCGTCTGGTTGTGAAGATGGTACCTTTCTGACGGCTCATCTCGTTCTTTTCTAGATTAAAGTTCCTGAGCTGGATGAGATTCAAATTACCTCGACCTGGCCGACTTGATTGGTCTCGGTGTTATCCTGAGAAGAAGGGGCGTCAGAAAGTTGAATAAAAAGATGACCATGTGAGTCAAGCTCTACCTCCAACACATTTTCGGTAGCCGACTCATCAACATCGGCTAGCTTGTTATGTTGTTCAACTAGGGTAGGGGCAGCCTTTTGAGGCTTCTTCTTTTTCCAAAGCCTAGAGTCTACCTGCATATCTGATACGCCGGATATTAAACATAAGGGCGGAAAAATAAGTAAGATAGAATGACTAAGTATTCACAATTATACTTACTTGAGGCACAAGGTTGGTCAGCCAAAAGGGAGCTAGCCCAGTTTTGTTGCACCTGTCTTGGGGCTCTCCCAATAGCTTCTTTGTGGCTTTGTTTATTTCATCCTCACACAAATTGACTCGACTGAAACATTGCACATCATCCAGGTTGCTAGTGTAGTTGCACATCATGTCACGCCTCCAGCTAAGGGGATGGATTCGCCAGCTTATCCAACACCGGGTCAGGTCGATCCCGGTGAGGCCATTAGCTGTCAGAGCTCTTAACTTAGAATAAAAAGAGCAAATTGTTTTCGTTCCTCATCTGGTGGCAAACCCTAAAAAGAAAGCATTGCGTTGAGCCAGTCCAATCGGTAGCTCGGCAAAGTATTTTCACCTTCAGGGGCAATGTTCTTGCAGTAGAAAGGTTGTCAGAATCGCGATTCTGTTGTATGATTCTACGACTTTACGATCCAAATTAACCTCTTTGATTCTACGATTTTGGTTCAAAGAATCTACGTTTCTACGATCCTAATAGTGAAGATTCTACAGTTTGTGATTCTACCATCGGAACTTCGATCCGATTCAGGATTACTATTCCGACAACCTTGAGTAGAACCAAGTCTTGTTCCATCCCCTGGCATGACTGGATAGCTTGGCTTCTGGAAAAGGACTGTTTTTTCATCTTAGAATAGAAATGCCACCAAGTTCTATGCTAGGACCGTCCTTGAACTTGGTCTGGTGGTCGATGTAAAAGAACTCTAGGAAGAGTGCAATAGTTGTCTCTGTCTGGAGATATACTTCATAGAAGACTTGAAACTAGCAGAGATTGGTAACTCAGTTTGGACCAAGGTCCTGGGGTCGGAGGTCGAAAAAGTTGAGAACACCCTAGAAGAATTTTGACCCAGGCAGACAAAAACCCCTCTAAAGATGATCTACAAAGACGGCCACATCTTCTTACTAAGGCTGGGGAGAACTCTCTTCTTCAGGTGCTCACCAACTAATCATTTCCTAAGCCAGCAACAGGCCTTGCTCCACGAGGTCGTGCAACATAAGAGTTGAGACATGGGATCTAAACTAGTTGCAGGCTTTTTCAGTCATAGCCAAGATGAGTCACCTAAGGACTAAATTGCAAAGTAAAAGTAATAATGACAAGCCAACGTGTTCTATCTAGGAGTGGCAAGCCGCCAAGATATTTAAAGTTATGACTCGATAAAATGACAAGACGACCGTGATTACTAAAGCTCTGACCCAAATTTAGGCAAGCAATGAAAAGCGATGATAAGTGATATGTCTCTAATGTATCTATAATTATTTTATTGTTCCATGCTATTATATTATCCATCTTGGATGTTTTATATGCATTAATATGCTATTTATATCATTTTTTAGGATTAACCTATTACCTAGTGCCTAGTGCCAGTTGCTGTTTTTTTCTTGTTTTTATCTTTTACAGAAAATCAATACCAAATGGAGTCCAAACGGAACAAAACTTTTTGAGGATTTTTCTTGGACCATAAGACAACCACGAAGCTTTGGGAGGAGGCCAGAGGAGCCATGAGTGGGCCATAAGCTCACAAGGCACGCCCCAAGGGGCGTGCGCCCCCAAGATTGTTGGCCCCTTGGGACTCCCCTAACCCTAATACCAGCTCTATAAATACCCAAATCTTCCCCATATACCAGAGGTCACACCAAAGCTAGATGGCTACTTCACTCTTCGATCTTCAATACAATGTTCTTGGAGACCTATTCAATGTAATCTTCTTTTGCGGCGTGTTTGTTGAGATCCAATGAATTGTGGATTATGATCAGATTATCTATGAATATTATTTGAGTCTTCTCTGAAATATTTTATGCATGATTAAGATAGCTTTGTATTTATCTCTGATCTATTGATTTGGTTTGGCCAACTAGATTGATTTTTCTTGCAATGGGAGAGGTGATTTGTGATGGGTTCAATCTTGCGGTGTCCTCACCCATTAACAGGAGGGGTACCGAGGCACGTATTGTATTGTTGCCATTAAGGATAAAAGATGGGGTTTTTTACCATATTGATTGGATCTATCCCTCTACATTATGTCATCTTGCTTAAGGTGTTAATCCATTCTTATGAACTTAATACTCTAGATGCATGCTGGATAGAAGTCAATGTGTGGAGTAATAGTAGTAGTTGCAGGTAAGAGTCGGTCTACTTATCACTGATGTGATGCCTATATTCATGATCATTGCCTTAGATATCGTCATAACTTTGCGCTTTCTATCAATTGCTCAACAGTAATTTCCTTACCCACCATATGCTTTGTTCAAGAGAGAAGCCTCTAGTGAAACCTATGGCCCCCGGGTCTATTTTTATCATTATATATTCAGATCTATAAAACAAAATCCCAAAAATACCTTGCTGCAATTTACTTATTTTTATTTACTTTTGCACTTTTATTTTCTTTTATGCCTATATCTATTAGATCTCATCCTTGCAAGTAACCGTGAAGGGATTGACAACCCCTTTATCACGTTGGGTGCAAGTATTTGTTTGTTTGTGTAGGTGCAACTATTGGAGACTTGGGTGTTCCTCCTACTGGATTGATACCTTCGTTCTTAGCTGATGGAAATACTTATCTCTACTTGCTGCATCACCCTTTCATCTTCAAGGGAAAACCCAACGCAAGCTCAAGATGTAGCAATAAGGCGGTGGAATAATGAGCTGGCGCGTTATGTTCATGACTGGCAAGTCACCGGGTTACTCAAGTTACAAGGTGACAAAATGATGGGGTAGCTATTTCTATTCAGGCTATGGCTACCAAGTTATGAGCCGACAAAAGAGCAACATGGCCATTCGTTGAAACTATGATTCAGGTTTATGAACTATGGTAGATATGGACAAGTGGGCAAACTATGATTTCAGCTCTTAGGTAGTTTTCTGGTTTTCTACTAAGTGTTGAGTTGGCTATAAACAAGATTCCAATGGAGCAACTACAATTATGGATCTAAAAATTGTTCCAAAAGGAAAAATTTAAAATACCTAAACACGAAGTGCGTGTGCAAGCTAGTCGGTCAATAGGGATTTGAGAGTAGTACAAAGATTCAAGATGCAAAAATGGTATTACAACAACAACTAAGGAATTTACTCGGGTTGCTCAAATGAATCTAGATCTACTACCGAAGAGTGGTGATGAACACCAATGAGCTACGATGAATTATGCAAGAGAATAGGAGTGCTACAGATCTAAGGAGAAGGATTTCGGCATACCTGAGTATGGCGGAAGTGGCCAGAGTGTTCTTGGAGAGTTCCAACAGCGACTGGGGCGGCGCTGAGGTCACAGGCGAGATGGTTGTAGAGATTGAGAGGGCGGGTGCTACTTCAGTCGCAAGAAGCCACGGGCGCAAGGAAGAATATAAAGTAGGGGGGTGGAAGTGGTAAAAGTAAAACCCAAAGCCCCTCGTGTGTATTTATAAGATGGCAAGAAGGTGGAACAACAAGTGTGAAAAAAGAGGAAGTGCAATAACTTTTGGGCAAAAGGGGTGCCTCGGTTCTCACACCCAACAGATATGCTCAAAGATTCATTGTGACATCATGTCTAAACTCCATAAATTACGGATGGTGGTGTTATGGTGAGAGGAAGAAAGAGATGCAAGTGTAAAAATATCACGAGCCAGCGGCCTCCTATAACCCGCTTCAGAAGTAAAGCTGAAGAAGAAAAAGGGAAATTCTAAGTCAAAAAGAAGATGACCCAGACTTATTTCCAATATGAAGTTTAACATGGATGAATCCAAGTTAGCCCGGGGGCTAATGTTGGGAATATACCCCACGGTATGTCCTGACAAGGAATGATCCAGCATCCCATGGCGGATCATCATCAAGCTAGCTGTGTGGGCCAAAAAACCTATGAAGCTCATGGCCCAGGAGGCGACTCATGGACTGGGCCGGCTCGATAAGGAGACAAAGGAAGCTCCCTTACTTGGGAGGTAATATAAGTAGGAAGCAGATTAGGGCACGGGTTGTACTATGATCTGGACTCTACTGTAAACTCATGGCCTTGGCCTATATATAAAGGGGAGCCCTTGAGTTAGAAGGAATAAGTTACAAGCTATCGAGTACTAGGTTAGCCAAGTTGCACCCTTGTAATCGAGATCTGAAGCAATAATCAAACAAGCAGGAAGTAGGCTATTACCTCTGCCGTGAGGGGCCGAACCTGGGTAAACCCGTGTCTCTCGTTTCTGATCAACCTAGTTCAAGATACCACCTAATTGCGATGGCCTCACGACTAAGTCCTTTCTCAAGGACATCTTCCATGACAAAACCACGACACGGGTCTTAAGACCAATTTTCATAATAGTGAATTGTTTTGCTTTGGCGACGCCCAGGACAAGGCCCACCTATATGCTGAAATGTTCGCATGCGGGTTGGCCTGTTTCCGATCACTATTTGGGGATACTGATAAATTATTGGAGACTCACAAATGTTGAATGGAAACACATTTAGGAGAGACTACAAAAAAGACTTAGCAATTGGAAAGGTAAATTGTTCTCTCTCAGTGGGAGATTGGTCCTCATAAATTCGGTACTAAATAATATGGTACTATATATGATTTCTTTCTTCCAGTTGCTGAAAAGAGTTTTACATAGGTTGGATTATTTCTAATCAAGATTCTTTTGGCAAGGAGATAGCGAGAGAAAAAAATATCGACTGGCTAAATGAAGTGTGGTTTGCCGTTCCAAAGACCAAGGAGGGTTGGGCATCCATGACTGATACATCTCCAACATATCTATATTTTTTATTGTTCCATGCTATTATAGTATCAATCTTGGATGTTTTATATACACTTACAAGCAATTATATATCATTTTTTGGGACTAACCTATTAGCTTAGTGCCTAGTGCCAGTTGTTGGTTGTTGCCTTTTTGGTTTTCCAGAATATCAGTACCAAACGAAGTCCAAATCCCACGAAACTTTTGGAGATTTTTTTGGACATAAGAGATCCTGGAAAGCTTTGGGAGGGGACGAGAAGATGGAGCAGTGGCCCACGAGGCACTAGGGCGCGCCCAGGGGGTAGGGCACGCCCTGGTGGCTTGTGGGGCCCACATAGCTCCATTTGACCTAACTCCGCCTCTATAAATTCTCTAAAATCGATAAACCAACATAGTAGTCCACAAAATACTTTTTCCGCCACCGCAAGTTCCTGTCCTCGAGAGACCCATCTGGAGGCCTCTTCCAGCACTCTGCAGCAGGCGGGTTCGATCATGGAGGGGATCTACATCATCCTTGCTGCCCTTCCGATGATGCGTGAGTAGTTTACCACAGACCTACGGGTCCATAGTTAGTAGCTAGATGGCTTCTTTTCTCAATTTGATCTTCAATACAATGTTCTCCTTGATGTTCTCGGAGCTCTATCCGATGTAATCACTTTTGCGGTGTGTTTGTTGGGATCCGATGAATTGTGAGTTTATGATCAGATTTATCCGTGAATATTATTTGAGACTTCACTGAACTCTCTTATGCATGATTTTTATAGCTTTGTATTTCTCTCCAATCAATTGATTTGGTTTGGCCAACTAGATTGATTTATCTTGCAATGGAAGAGGTGCTTTGTAATGGGTTCGATATTGCGGTGCTCAATCCCAGTGACAGAAGGGGACATGACACATATTGTATGATTTCTATTAAGGGTAAAATGATGGGATTTATTCACGCATGAGTTTACTTTGTCTACATCATGTCATCTTGCTCAAGGCGTTACTCTGTTCTTTAACTTAATTCTCTAGATGCATGCTGGATAGCGGTCGGTGTGTGGAGTAATAGTAGTAGATGCAGAATTGTTTTGGTCTACTTTTCTCTGATGTGATACCTATATACATGATCATTGCCTTGGATATCATCATGATTATTTGCTTTTCTATCAATTGCCCAACAGTAATTTGTTGACCCACCATATGCTATTTTCAAGAGAGAAGCCTCTAGTGAAAACTATGGCCCTCGGGTCTACTTCTATCATATATTAAAAATCCTAAAAATACCTTGCTGCACTTTTACGTTATTTATTTTATTTTGTATTTTTGTGCGATCTATCTATCTAACATCAAACAATTTAATCTTGCAAATAATCGCCAAGGGATTGGCAACCCCTTGTTCGTGTTGGTTGCGAGGATTTGTTATTTTGTGTTCAAGTGCGGCTAACGAGTTGTTGCGTGATTCTCCTACTGGATTGATAACCTTGGTTTCATAACTAAGGGAAATACTTATATCTACTGTATTCCATCATCCCCTCCTCTTCCAGGAAATCCCAATGTAGCTCACAAGTAGAAGGAATAATTTCTGGCGCCGTTGCCAGGGAGACATCATCAACATCTATCAAGTACCTATGGACACACTATCATCTCCTTGCATTTACTTTATTTTCCCTTGCCACTCATTTTCATCTCCCCCAATTCTAAAAGGTTTTACAGAAATACAAAAATATTTTCTATTTTCCGTTTTCTTGTTTGCTTCTTTGCTTGCTTGCTATCTTGTCTTCCTAGTTACGATTTCTCGAGAAAATTATCATGATACCTCATATCCTAATATATTGGTCGAAATCGAGAAAGATACTAAGGATTGCATTTCTACACAATTTGAGCACAACACTTTTTTTACCGAAGAACTTAAACAACACTCTATTTTGCTATATGCTATTGCAAAACAACTTCATCATGTTAATGAAGAAGTTGCTAATTTTCAATCTCAGTTTGCCCATACTAAAAATTTGCTAGGAAAAATTTCTGATGCACAAGCAACACTCATAAATCAGATGACAATGAAGCCAGAATCTTTTGCGCATAGTAAAGATGAGGATATTAAAGTGATTGGTGTTTCATCTATTGATTCCTTGTTTAGCAATATAAAACTTGATGAAAAGGGGACTGAAGAAGAGTCAAGTTTAGCTAGAAGGCATCCCCATAATTCGAAGGGTGACATCTTGATGAAAATTTTTCTTACGATGCACACTCCACCAAACAGAAGCAATTCACGCAGCAGGTGGTGACAGGCAACCGGCAGTGTCAAATAACTCTGAAGATTGAGTAAAGCGATTGCAAGGGGAACGTATATATACCCGGTGTAGAAATATGTGGATCTTGGAAGGCTTAAATATATGGTAGCAAAAGATTAGCAATAATAAATTCAGAGATGCAATGTTGAATAAACGCTCAATGACGTTACTATGTTGGTCCTAGGCTAGACCGGACTAGAGACGTGAGCCTAGAACACTAATGAGGTCACGCTGTAGCACAACTGGCATCAATAAAGGATATGAAGTAGCTCTGGACAACAATATATAAGTGAAGATCACAATAGCCATAAAGACAATGATGTGAAACAACAGCCAAGCAGGATATATCAACAACTTTCTCTCCAACTTTCCTTTGGAAAAGTTTGTGCCAATTTTTTGATAATTTTTTTCAAGAATGGTATTGACTCAAGCTTTCAAACGCAAAAGGAATCACACAATTCCTAGTTGATATGAGGAGTCAAAAAATTCTAAAACTAGCCTGGAAAACTGGAATAAGCTGTGTTCGTGAACTTCGGAGGGCAAAAAGACCTATTTAGAAGCCGATTTTGAGGTGCCAAATATTGAACAAGCTTCTGCAACTATTTACATGCGGCTCGTCGCTAGCTTTCATTTGAGTACTCGTAGAGCCAAAACAGACTTCGTATGAGGAAGTTATGTCTGTTTTACTGAATAGTGCACAAAACAGATTCCAATAGGAATTCAACTACGAGATTGAGTCTAGATAGATCCGAATTTCGTTTTTTTTCTTCTCTTTTTTTCTCACACTTTTTTTCTTTTTCTTTCTCTTTTTTATGACTTTTTATTACTTTTTTTCTCCCATTTTTTCTGTCTTTTTTTCTCTCTCCCTCTTTCCAAAACAAACTAGATAAGATGCAGACTGGATCAAGCGAAAATGTGAACGATCTCAACTATGATTATGACAAAGAATGGTGGGTAGCACGTGGTGGAAATTGATGGATGGGTGGTGGACATCAGAAGGGAAAATGATGCAGCGGTGGCGTGACTAATGTGAACAGAACTCTAAACTCTAAACGAACTAGACACTAAGACGAGCAACTTGACACGATGATGCGACCGATAATTCAACTACGCAAGCAATGAAAAGAAAATTCCAAAGACTCAGATTGGCTTGGACAAAGGATGAATAGATCTAAGTTTTTTTTGGCTTTTTCTTGGACAATACGTAACAAAATAAATCCAATATAGGAAAAACTAGAAATTCTCACCGAGCAACCTGAAAACTGATACCACTTGATAGAGGCGAGGGTCCCGATCTTTGGATCAGATGATAACTTCCGAATTTGTGGAGACGACTATGACGATCTGACTACAAACGTGCACGACGTTGCGCCTTAGCAATCGCTAAACCAATCTCCTGAGGTTACGGACGATGCCGGAAGCATGATCAGCCTGACCACGAAGGTCTATTCTGCAAGCAATCGAAAAACGAGCAAGAATATGATAAAGCAATCTAAATATTGCAAATATATATGAAGTATTGATAATAATGGGGATCCAGAAGTGGTCTTGGTCTGGTCGTTGGACACAAACGAAGTACAAAAAGTTGCAATGGCTAACTTTTAACTAAACAAATCCCAAGGAAAAAGCTACTAGATGGATATACTTATATAGGAGCAGGGGGTGGTGGCCAAGGAGGTGGGAGGACGTCCGAAGGCATCCTAAAACTAACTCTAGGTCGCACAAGGCTCATGAGACCAAGTGGAGGTGATGCAACACCTTTGGGCTTGTAGTTTGACTCGGATTCTGCTGCAATGTCAGATTGTTTCATCCATAACTCAACGCTCCGGACGAATTTGAAGGTGAATCCAATTGTGTTGGAAAGAGCACAAAAATCTACTTTCAAACAAAAAAGAATCACCCAATTCGGAGTCCGTATGAAAAAGTTGTTGGTGTTTTGAGTCAGGTATGTCTATGCAGTCCAAATCTGAATCCAGAACGTGAGAGACTTGGACTCTATCTTCTCTTGGCCCAAAAGTGACGTGAGAGGACTTTTTGAACAGCACCTAAACTTCTCTTTTCCCTTATCTTCATATGTGGATTATGCAAATGTCCGATACACCTGCAATTAGACATGGCACGAAACTTTGTGAAGTATTTTTGTCCTAGATGACATAAATAAATTATTGCATAGTTTGCATTAGAAATCACCTCACAAATATACATGTATGCAATATTTTTTGTCGTATCCAATGTAGTCATGTCCTCATCAAGAGTCAAGCTTAGCTAGAAGGCATCCGCATAATTCAAAGGGTGACATCTTGATGAAAATTTTGATAAAAGTGGGTTTGGGAAGGTGAAAACTTTAACTAGTGGTGTCCCCACTCTCTTGGACTACAAAGACTTTAATTATGACAGTTGTTCTTTGATTGTATGTATTTCTTTGTTACAATCCATGCTAAATTCACCCAATTCTTATGAACAAAATAACGCTTTTACTAAACATATTGTAGAAGCGATGATGAAAGCTTTAGAAGAAAAGCTAGAGTTAGAGTTTTCAATTACTAGAAAATTATATGATGACTGGGAACATACCAATAAAGATAAAATTAAAAATTATGAGTACAATGCTTTATGTGATTTGGGTGCTAGCGTTTCCACAATTCCAAAATCTCTATGTGATGTGCTAGGTGTTGCTAATATGTATGAATGTTCTCTTAATTTGCACTTGGCGAATTCTAGTATTAAAAATCCTTTGGGTAGAATTAATGTTCTTATTCTTGTAAATAGGAACTATGTGCCCATTGATTTTATTGTACTTGACATTGATTGCAATCCTTCTTGCCCCATAATACTTGGTAGACCGTTCTTACGAACCATAGGTGCTTCTATTGGCTTGAAAGAAGGGATTATTAAATTTCACTTTCCATTAAAGAAGGGTATGGAACACTTCACTAGAAATAGAATTAAGCCACCATACAAATCAATCATGAGGGTCACCTATGGAACTAAAACCAAAGATGACAACACTTGAAACTATGCATTATGCCTAGCTAGGGGTGTAAAACAATAGCGCTAGTTGGGAGGCAACCAAATAGTTATCTTACCTTTTTGTGTTTATTTTTCTATCTTCTTGTTTGCCCACATTATTGTACTGTTATGATTGTGTTTCTATATTTTAATTAGGTTTTGTGCCAAGTAAAGCCTTTGGGATGATTCAGATGGTAGTTGCTTTGATTATGTGCAAAACAGAAACTTTTGCGTGCAGTAACAGAATTGTTGAGATTTGCTGGAGCGTGCTAAATTTCTGAAGTTTTTACACATGATTGATATACAAATTGCTCACATTGTCCTAATTTTTTTTGAATTTTTTGATTTACATAAGTATGGTCAATATTCAGATTACTACAAACCGTTCTGTTTTTGACAGATTCTGTTTTTGATGCATTATGTTGCTTGTTTCCATGAAACTATGGATTGTATCGGGGGGCATAAGCCATGGATAAGTTAGAATACAGTAGGTATAATGCAAAAATAAAATATGAATGGGTTTTCAATAGTACTTAAATTAGTGATTTCCTTTATTATACATACGGATCTCACTTGGTTTTGTTGAGTTTTGTGTGATTTAAGTTTTCAAGTTTTGCATGAGATCACGATGGATGAAGGAATAAGGAGTGGCAACGGCCTAAGCTTGGGGATTCCTGAGGCACCCCAGGGTAATATTCAAGAACTCCGAAGCAACTAATCTTGGGGATGCCTCACAAGGCATCCCCTCTTTCTTCTACCAACTATTGATAATTTTACTTGGAGCTATATTTTTATTCGTCACATATCTTGAGTTTTGCTTGGGACATCATGTATTATATGAGTCTTTTATTTGTTTTCTTTTTATTTTGCCACAATCAACTTTGCTATACACACTTATTTGAGAGAGCCACATGTTTATCATGATTTGTTAGAATAGTCTATGTGATTCACTTATATCTTTTGAGCTAGGCGGTTGCTCTAGTGCTTCACTTATATCTTTTTGAGCACGATGGTGATTAAATTTTTAAGAATATTTGCACTCTCATGCTTCACTTATAACTTTTTGAGAGTTGACAATAGTAATGGTAATTTGAACAAGATATGAATTTGATCCCAAAGTGATGAATATTCAAGAGGGATATAATAAAAACTTTCATATATATCATTGGATATGATAAGTTTATTGCTTACAATAGTTTTGGAATATGGAGATGATAATATGTGAGTCATGTTGGTGAGTAATTGTGGTTTAGTAAGAATATTGGTGTTAAGGTTTGTGATTCCCTATACATGCACATAAAGTCAATAGTTATGCAATGAAGTTACATCCTACTTATGGTGCATTATTCAGTGTTAGTTGTTCAATGCATGTTTATGACCGTTTCCGCTTGTTGGTTGGTCGCTTCTCAATCTATTTGCTAGCCTTCATTCGTACCAAGCGGTAATGTTGCTTGTGCATCCAATTCCTTAAACCCAAAGTTGTGCCAAATGAGTCCACCATACCTACCTATATGCGGTATTTCCATGTTGTTCCAAGTAAATTTGCATGTGCCAACTCTAATCTTTCAAAATAATTTTCCGTTTTGTGTGCCCGTATGGCTCATGAAGCGGCAGGTGGTGGCCAATATTTTCCATGATAGGTATGTTATTCTCACGATGAGTGTTTACTCACTTGTCATTCCACGAGAGTGTGGCAGGTAATAGGGATGCCCAGTCCCGAAATGAAAAAAATAATATAATGATAATAATATGTGGATTGTACAAATGTCCAAAAGTGACGTGATAGGACCTTTTGAACATCACCTAAACTTCTATTTTTCCCTTATCTTCATATGTGGATTGTACAAATGTCCCATACACCTGCAATTAGACATGGCACAAAAGTTTGTGAAATATTTTTGTCCTAGATGACATAAATAAATTATTGCATAGTTTGCATTAGAAATCACCTCACAAATATACATGTATGCAATATTTTTGGTCGTATCCAAGGTAGTCATGTCCTCATCATCCTCCCCTTCTTGAAAACAAAGCCGCGTTGCTTAATCTGAAATGTGGCTAACAAAAGAGACTAGGTGTACATGTTGTATATGTATATGTCATCCATTTTTACCTCCCTTGGTCTTTGCACAAATGAAACATGTATACATGAGTAATTTTTATATTTCATAAAATCTGAAGTCGAAGTATTATCACAAGAAGTAGAAGGCATGAAAATATTGCACCTTAGTTTGCACATATAAGTGAAGCTCTTATTCATATCAAAGGATTGTCAATGTTCATCATTAAACCATCCCAACATTGGTGAATAAACCTTACTTGCATCAAATTTACATGCTACAACATGCTTAAATAAGCAAACATGCAACAAGTCATTTGACACAGAATCATCATCAAGATTAGAGGTCATATCAAAATGATTAAACATTGGTTCTTTTGCATCAACAGTTAATTCAATGGGTGCACTTAAAATTGTTGGTATTTTAGTTGTTTGATCACATAACGCATTCATGATAGTAACAAGATTCTCTAAAATAGGTGGTGTGCTCAAATCAAGAGGTAATACAACACATGATGCATTCAAGTTAACTAGGCATGCATCATTCTCATGTGAAGTTATATCATCAATACCTTTACTGTTACCTTGTCGCAAAGACGTAGTTGATATAGGTACGGACGTTGACAATGTACCATACTCTTGAGATGATGTCGCGCTCACAATCCAAAGTGGGGCTGCTCTAGTAGGTGCAATGGTGGAGGAACCAACCGTCGGTGGTGAGCATGAACTGGAATAGTAGTTGTTATAGTCATCCAATGCATCCTCCTATATCTGTCTCTCAAAGGTACAAGCACGAACATACATACCAGTAATGCAACGAGGAATATACTGAAATCTTGCCTGAATATCATGGTTCAAATCAAAAAATCTATTCATTGTATCATCCTAAGATTCTTCTATGTCACAATGATGCATATAAGATTTCAACTCTTGGTAGTAAGCATGAACAGTGTTGTCGCCTTGTTTAAATTGTTCAAATTTGCGAAGCAATTCACGACGATAGTAAGGAGGGAAAAATTGTTGTCTCAATACATATTTCAAATCTTTCCAAGTTGTGGGTTGGTTATGAATGTTTTTCTTACGATGCACACTCCACCAAACAGAAGCAATTCACGCAGCAGGTGGTGACAGGCAACCGGCAGTGTCAAATAACTCTGAAGATTGAGTAAAGCGATTGCAAAGGGAACGTATATATACCCGGTGTAGAAATATGTGGATCTTGGAAGGCTTAAATATATGGTAGCAAAAGATTAGCAATAATAAATTCAGAGATGCAATGTTGAATAAACGCTCAATGACGTTACTATGTTGGTCCTAGGCTAGACCGGACTAGAGACGTGAGCCTAGAACACTAATGAGGTCACGCTGTAGCACAACTGGCATCAATAAAGGATATGAAGTAGCTCTGGACAACAATATATAAGTGAAGATCACAATAGCCATAAAGACAATGATGTGAAACAACAGCCAAGCAGGATATATCAACAACTTTCTCTCCAACTTTCCTTTGGAAAAGTTTGTGCCAATTTTTTGATAATTTTTTTCAAGAATGGTATTGACTCAAGCTTTCAAACGCAAAAGGAATCACACAATTCCTAGTTGATATGAGGAGTCAAAAAATTCTAAAACTAGCCTGGAAAACTGGAATAAGCTGTGTTCGTGAACTTCGGAGGGCAAAAAGACCTATTTAGAAGCCGATTTTGAGGTGCCAAATATTGAACAAGCTTCTGCAACTATTTACATGCGGCTCGTCGCTAGCTTTCATTTGAGTACTCGTAGAGCCAAAACAGACTTCGTATGAGGAAGTTATGTCTGTTTTACTGAATAGTGCACAAAACAGATTCCAATAGGAATTCAACTACGAGATTGAGTCTAGATAGATCCGAATTTCGTTTTTTTTCTTCTCTTTTTTTTCTCACACTTTTTTTCTTTTTCTTTCTCTTTTTTATGACTTTTTATTACTTTTTTTCTCCCATTTTTTCTGTCTTTTTTTCTCTCTCCCTCTTTCCAAAACAAACTAGATAAGATGCAGACTGGATCAAGCGAAAATGTGAACGATCTCAACTATGATTATGACAAAGAATGGTGGGTAGCACGTGGTGGAAATTGATGGATGGGTGGTGGACATCAGAAGGGAAAATGATGCAGCGGTGGCGTGACTAATGTGAACAGAACTCTAAACTCTAAACGAACTAGACACTAAGACGAGCAACTTGACACGATGATGCGACCGATAATTCAACTACGCAAGCAATGAAAAGAAAATTCCAAAGACTCAGATTGGCTTGGACAAAGGATGAATAGATCTAAGTTTTTTTTGGCTTTTTCTTGGACAATACGTAACAAAATAAATCCAATATAGGAAAAACTAGAAATTCTCACCGAGCAACCTGAAAACTGATACCACTTGATAGAGGCGAGGGTCCCGATCTTTGGATCAGATGATAACTTCCGAATTTGTGGAGACGACTATGACGATCTGACTACAAACGTGCACGACGTTGCGCCTTAGCAATCGCTAAACCAATCTCCTGAGGTTACGGACGATGCCGGAAGCATGATCAGCCTGACCACGAAGGTCTATTCTGCAAGCAATCGAAAAACGAGCAAGAATATGATAAAGCAATCTAAATATTGCAAATATATATGAAGTATTGATAATAATGGGGATCCAGAAGTGGTCTTGGTCTGGTCGTTGGACACAAACGAAGTACAAAAAGTTGCAATGGCTAACTTTTAACTAAACAAATCCCAAGGAAAAGCTACTAGATGGATATACTTATATAGGAGCAGGGGGTGGTGGCCAAGGAGGTGGGAGGACGTCCGAAGGCATCCTAAAACTAACTCTAGGTCGCACAAGGCTCATGAGACCAAGTGGAGGTGATGCAACACCTTTGGGCTTGTAGTTTGACTCGGATTCTGCTGCAATGTCAGATTGTTTCATCCATAACTCAACGCTCCGGACGAATTTGAAGGTGAATCCAATTGTGTTGGAAAGAGCACAAAAATCTACTTTCAAACAAAAAAGAATCACCCAATTCGGAGTCCGTATGAAAAAGTTGTTGGTGTTTTGAGTCAGGTATGTCTATGCAGTCCAAATCTGAATCCAGAACGTGAGAGACTTGGACTCTATCTTCTCTTGGCCCAAAAGTGACGTGAGAGGACTTTTTGAACAGCACCTAAACTTCTCTTTTCCCTTATCTTCATATGTGGATTATGCAAATGTCCGATACACCTGCAATTAGACATGGCACGAAACTTTGTGAAGTATTTTTGTCCTAGATGACATAAATAAATTATTGCATAGTTTGCATTAGAAATCACCTCACAAATATACATTTATGCAATATTTTTTGTCGTATCCAATGTAGTCATGTCCTCATCAAGAGTCAAGCTTAGCTAGAAGGCATCCGCATAATTCAAAGGGTGACATCTTGATGAAAATTTTGATAAAAGTGGGTTTGGGAAGGTGAAAACTTTAACTAGTGGTGTCCCCACTCTCTTGGACTACAAAGACTTTAATTATGACAGTTGTTCTTTGATTGTATGTATTTCTTTGTTACAATCCATGCTAAATTCACCCAATTCTTATGAACAAAATAACGCTTTTACTAAACATATTGTAGAAGCGATGATGAAAGCTTTAGAAGAAAAGCTAGAGTTAGAGTTTTCAATTACTAGAAAATTATATGATGACTGGGAACATACCAATAAAGATAAAATTAAAAATTATGAGTACAATGCTTTATGTGATTTGGGTGCTAGCGTTTCCACAATTCCAAAATCTCTATGTGATGTGCTAGGTGTTGCTAATATGTATGAATGTTCTCTTAATTTGCACTTGGCGAATTCTAGTATTAAAAATCCTTTGGGTAGAATTAATGTTCTTATTCTTGTAAATAGGAACTATGTGCCCATTGATTTTATTGTACTTGACATTGATTGCAATCCTTCTTGCCCCATAATACTTGGTAGACCGTTCTTACGAACCATAGGTGCTTCTATTGGCTTGAAAGAAGGGATTATTAAATTTCACTTTCCATTAAAGAAGGGTATGGAACACTTCACTAGAAATAGAATTAAGCCACCATACAAATCAATCATGAGGGTCACCTATGGAACTAAAACCAAAGATGACAACACTTGAAACTATGCATTATGCCTAGCTAGGGGTGTAAAACAATAGCGCTAGTTGGGAGGCAACCAAATAGTTATCTTACCTTTTTGTGTTTATTTTTCTATCTTCTTGTTTGCCCACATTATTGTACTGTTATGATTGTGTTTCTATATTTTAATTAGGTTTTGTGCCAAGTAAAGCCTTTGGGATGATTCAGATGGTAGTTGCTTTGATTATGTGCAAAACAGAAACTTTTGCGTGCAGTAACAGAATTGTTGAGATTTGCTGGAGCGTGCTAAATTTCTGAAGTTTTTACACATGATTGATATACAAATTGCTCACATTGTCCTAATTTTTTTTGAATTTTTTGATTTACATAAGTATGGTCAATATTCAGATTACTACAAACCGTTCTGTTTTTGACAGATTCTGTTTTTGATGCATTATGTTGCTTGTTTCCATGAAACTATGGATTGTATCGGGGGGCATAAGCCATGGATAAGTTAGAATACAGTAGGTATAATGCAAAAATAAAATATGAATGGGTTTTCAATAGTACTTAAATTAGTGATTTCCTTTATTATACATACGGATCTCACTTGGTTTTGTTGAGTTTTGTGTGATTTAAGTTTTCAAGTTTTGCATGAGATCACGATGGATGAAGGAATAAGGAGTGGCAACGGCCTAAGCTTGGGGATTCCTGAGGCACCCCAGGGTAATATTCAAGAACTCCGAAGCAACTAATCTTGGGGATGCCTCACAAGGCATCCCCTCTTTCTTCTACCAACTATTGATAATTTTACTTGGAGCTATATTTTTATTCGTCACATATCTTGAGTTTTGCTTGGGACATCATGTATTATATGAGTCTTTTATTTGTTTTCTTTTTATTTTGCCACAATCAACTTTGCTATACACACTTATTTGAGAGAGCCACATGTTTATCATGATTTGTTAGAATAGTCTATGTGATTCACTTATATCTTTTGAGCTAGGCGGTTGCTCTAGTGCTTCACTTATATCTTTTTGAGCACGATGGTGATTAAATTTTTAAGAATATTTGCACTCTCATGCTTCACTTATAACTTTTTGAGAGTTGACAATAGTAATGGTAATTTGAACAAGATATGAATTTGATCCCAAAGTGATGAATATTCAAGAGGGATATAATAAAAACTTTCATATATATCATTGGATATGATAAGTTTATTGCTTACAATAGTTTTGGAATATGGAGATGATAATATGTGAGTCATGTTGGTGAGTAATTGTGGTTTAGTAAGAATATTGGTGTTAAGGTTTGTGATTCCCTATACATGCACATAAAGTCAATAGTTATGCAATGAAGTTACATCCTACTTATGGTGCATTATTCAGTGTTAGTTGTTCAATGCATGTTTATGACCGTTTCCGCTTGTTGGTTGGTCGCTTCTCAATCTATTTGCTAGCCTTCATTCGTACCAAGCGGTAATGTTGCTTGTGCATCCAATTCCTTAAACCCAAAGTTGTGCCAAATGAGTCCACCATACCTACCTATATGCGGTATTTCCATGTTGTTCCAAGTAAATTTGCATGTGCCAACTCTAATCTTTCAAAATAATTTTCCGTTTTGTGTGCCCGTATGGCTCATGAAGCGGCAGGTGGTGGCCAATATTTTCCATGATAGGTATGTTATTCTCACGATGAGTGTTTACTCACTTGTCATTCCACGAGAGTGTGGCAGGTAATAGGGATGCCCAGTCCCGAAATGAAAAAAATAATATAATGATAATAATAAATTCCTTGGAAAGTGTTGGCATGGAAGGCACGCATGGATACGGATAGCCATGGATTGTGAAGAATGGTGGAAAGGAAATAAACTTCATTTTCTGTTTGGGTACTACCTATAATTTGTCTAGCATGGAAGATATTGGGAATTCTTGGTCATTTTCGTTGATAGGAAAAGCATGCCTCTCAAAACAATTTTATCTCTAATTTAAGCCTTGATCTCTGGCACCTCTGCAAATCTCTTCTTCCCTCCAGAAAGGGCCTATCTATTTACTTTTATGTAATTTTTATTTTTATTTCGAGTCTCTATCCTCTCTTACAAAGCACCAACTAGAGAGCACTATTATCTTGCACATTGGATGTAGCTAATATTGTGTGTGTTTCATGAATGGATCAATGCTGGAGCATAATGGGCTAGGGATAACTTCCTTTAGCATTGATATTTTGAAAGATATGGTTGCTTGTTGGTATGATTGAGTATTTATGTCTTCATGTCAAACTATAGACTAGTGCTTTGAATCATTCAAGTCCAAATGTCCATGCCACAAAATAAACGAGTATATGATGAATATGATAGGTAGCATTCGACATGAAAAAAAATCTATTTTTATCATTTACTTACTCGAGGATGAGCAGGAATTAAGCTTGGGTATGCCTGATACGTCTCCAACGTATTTGTAATTTTTGATTGTTCCATGATATTATAGTATCAATCTTGGATGTTTTATATACACTTCAAGCAATTATATATCATTTTTTGGGACTAACCTATTGAGGGAGTCCTAGATATGGGGCTCCTCGGGAGGCCAGCCTGTCTCTCATGGGCCAGATTGCTGGGTCGCATCGTATTCGGACTGAAGGCCTTTTGTACCTTGGAGTACACCCCAAGGCGAGATGGAAGATTCGATGTTTACTTTGTAATCGACTATTGGTAAACCCTAGCACCCCTAGTGTCTATATAAACCACGGGTCTTAGTTCGTAGAGGCTAGAGGAACAATCACCATCCTACTACTTAGGGTTTAGTTCGTCTGATCTCGTGGTAGATCTAATCTATAACCCCCTTATACACAAGCAATATAATTAAGCATGATGTAGGGTTTTACCTCTTCGAGAGGGCCCAAACCTGGGTAAACATCGTGTCCCACGTCCATTGTTCCCCATCGATCCAGGGTCCATAGTTTGGGACCCCCTACCCGAGATCCACCATTTTTGACACCCACATTAGTGCTTTCATTGAGACTTCTTTTGTCGGATCACCAAAGGATTGATGGCTCGCCTAATCATCAGAGACGGCGTTAGCACTGGAGACATCTTCGTCCCCAGGCAGCTCTTCATGTTCAACAATATTGTTCTACACGCCGATGCAACCGGCCACCATAACCAGGTCGACAATTTTGCCCCTGAGCAGCATATCAGATTTGGCAACTTCGTGTACGTCATCGATGCTCGGGGTGACCTGATCTTCATAGGCTTCTCAGCCCCACCCACGGCAACCATGGCCTCCAAAGAATTAACTTCTGGGGGTTTTCCCGATCCGATCTCTGGATCGGCTCCTACTCGCTATCGGCATCAAGCTCAGAGGCGTTTCCTAGGGCTGTAGACCAGGAATCAATCATGTCCAGGCCTTCCCGCCTTAATGAGGATCCAACTTTGAGACCTACAGGAGTTCAGCTCCCGAAAACTGGGAGGCAACCCAGTCGAACTCGCTATAGATCTGGCGACGGGCTTTGACGCAAGAACAATGCCCAAAGACCAAGGTCTCAACCTGGCTATACCCGCATCCCTCCCCACTACGGAGATCAGCTCCGAAGAAATCTCTTCCACTGATCCTGTCAGCCTCTCTCTATTAAACGAGGTGCTTGATCAGATCAACACTATGACTATTGTCAATGACCGGCCATCGGCTCACGCTCGACAAAGCCTTGAGGCATGCCATAGGGAACTTTACGTCGCACCCATCACCCACTTGATAGTCACTGTCGAAGACTTAACCGGCATGCTAGACTATACATCTGAGGAGGCCGATGACATGGATGACGACGAGGAGGCCACAGCCTGCATGGACACCACCCCTCCCATCACCGACCGCTGGGCGGCCACATCCACCTATGACATCTACATGGTGAACACCCCCAAGGACGACGACAATGGTGCTAATTTGGATGGCACCCCCGAAAAGGACGGCAACAATCCCGAAGAGGAGCCCCCCAAACGCCGAAGACAACGCAGGCGATCCAAGGGGCGATGTAGCAGGGAAAGCAACACAAGCACCGGAGAAGGTGACACTCCTAATAACACGTAGGGCCTCGGCGACCACGCCCCCGAGCACTAGTCCAACGGCTCGAATGGTCATGAGGATCAAAATAACCCTGAGGACCCTGATGATTCCGAGAATGAAATTATATGGCCCGCTCTGAAAAAGAGATCAGCCTTGGAGTCAAAGACTTCATCATCCCAGAAGATCCACTAGATCAGGAGCGCTTCAAGCGACAGCTCATAGCCACAATGCGAAGCCTAAAAAATCCACAGTGAAGGATAAAGGCCGAGCAAGATACCCTCAATGAAAGATGGACAAAGGTCCTAGTAGCCGAAGAAGGGTACGGCTACGAACGGCAAACAAAGAGCTACCCCAGGCGCTGGTTGCTGCCACAATTCGACGATGAGGTCGTCGAGCCCATACCACCTAGACAAACTCAAGGTAACCAGCCTGATCGACCCCCTTGAGGAAGGGACAGAATGGCTGGCGAGGCCGAATACCCACCCACCCCTCCTCGCTGTAAAGGCAAGGAGGTGACACAACTAGCATGTCAATACGATCTGCGACACGACCTGGCCGTTAGAGTGGGTCAATCAAGGTCCATTTATGGATCAAGAGACTACCCCTTCCGAAATAAGAAACAGATACCAAGCATGGCTTGATGGAAATGACAGAGCTCACGATCAATGCCAAGCACAAATGGATTCCGAAGTTCGACATAACGTGTCCTAGATAAGGGGAGCCGCACACCAAATGTGCTTCTCCGATGAGGTGATGCAACACTAGTTCCCGGAAGGCTTTAAACCCATGAATATCGAACCATACGATGGAACAACAGATCTGACTGTGTGGATTGAGGATTTTCTTCTCCACATCCATATGGCACAAGGAGATGACCTCCATGCCATCAAATATTTGCCACTAAAGCTTAAAGGACCGGCCCGACATTGGCTGAACAGCCTCCCCAAATACTCCATTGGGAGCTGCGAAGAGTTCGAGGATGCTTTCTGAGCCAACTTCCAAGGCACTTATGTTCGGCCTCTGGACGCCGACGACCTAAGACATGTGGTCCAACAGCCCGGGGAGTCGGCCGGCAATTCTGGAACCGGTTCTTAAATAAAAAGAATCAGATAGTTGACTACCCGGACGTCGATGCCATAGCCGTGTTGAGGCACAGTATCCGGGATGAATACCTTACCCGCCAGCTTGGCCAGGACAAGCCAAGAACAATGGCGACCCTTACCTCCATTATGACATGTTTTTGTGAGGGTGAGGATAGCGGGTTCACTCGTAGGAGCACCAACCTAGAAAACCCCGGCACCTCGAATGTCCGGGATAGCAACGGAAATCCAAGGCGTAACTAAAATAAATGCCGCCACAATGGCACCGAGGCCGATGACATGGAGTAAATGCTGGATTTTGTAATTCCAAGACAGGGACGCATAAGAATCCCTCTAAAGGAAACTAAGACGGACCCTCCAAGCTCGATGCTATCTTGGATAGGCCGTGCCAGATACATGGCACCGCTGATAAACCTGCCAACCGTACCAACCGTAATTGTCGGGTAATCAAGCAGGCCAGGAAGGCGACAACTGAAGACGCGGGCAAAGGTCCTCATGGTGAGGACGATCAGGAACCCCATAGGCCAAATAATGGAGACCAGAAACAATTCCCCCTGAGTTTAAACATTGAACATGATTTATGCCACCCACATACCCAAGAAGGAGAGGAAACATGCACTTCGGGAGATCTACGCCCTAAAGCCCGTAGCCCCGAAGTTCGATCCATGGTCGTCATATCCGATCACCTTTGATCGCAAGGACCACTTGACCAGTATCCATCAAGGAGGATTGGCGGCCTTGGTCCTATGCCCCATTAACGATGGATACCACCTTACCAGAGTCCTCATGGACGTAGGGAGCAGCCTCAACTTGATGTATGAAGATACATTTCGGAAAATGGGTATCGACTCGTCAAGGATCAAACCCAGTAATACCACCTTTCATCCCCAGCATGGAAGCCCATTGCTCTGGCACCCTCACCCTAGAGGTGGTATTCAGCTCTTTGGATAACTTCAGGAGCGAAGACTTGATCTTTGATATCGCCCCCCTTCCATAGCGCTATCATGCCCTCCTGGGCCCAATGACGTTCGGTCATTTTAACGCCATTCCCCACTACACCTACCTCAAATTAAAGATGCTCGGACCAAGGGGCGTCATCACAGTCAATGGTAATATAGAGCACTCTCTTCGGATGAAGGAAAACACAGCAGCCTTGGCGGCCGAATACGAAGGACCGAACTACTTGCTTTACACCAAGGCGCATGAAGCGAACAAGCGAGCACATGCCTCATCTCCGACCAAGGGGCCTTCCCGCATTCGACGTACATAGGAATATGCACCCCATGGCTGATGTCTACTATGCAACTTTATTCTTGTAGACACGTGTTGGGCCGCCAAGCGCAGAATTTTGTAGGACAGTAGCAATTTTCCCTCAAGTGGATGACCTAAGGTTTGTCAATCCATGGGAGGCGTAGGATGAAGATGGTCTCTCTCAAACGACCCTGCAACCAAATACAAGAAATCTCTTGTGTGCCCAACACACCCAATACAATGGAAAATTGTATAGATGCACTAGTTCGGCGAGGAGATGGGGATAAAAGTGTAATATTGATGGTAGAAATACATTTTTGTAATCTGAATAAATAAAAACAGCACAGTAGCAAATAGTAAACTGGCACAAAAACAGTATTGCAATGCTTGAAAATGAGGCCTAGGGTCCGTACTTTCGCTAGTGCAATCTACCAACAATGCTAATATAATTGGGGCATATAACCATCCCTCAACATGCAACGAAGGATCACTCCAAAGTTCCTATCTAGTGGAGAACATACGAAGAAATCAATTGTAGGGTACGAAACCACCTCGAAGCTATTCTTTCCGATCGATCTATCCAAGAGTTCATACTAAAATAACACCAAATAATTTCAGATTCATAATACTCAATCCAGCACAAAGAACTTCAAAGAATGTCCCAAGATTTCTATCGGAGAAACAAAAGACGAGAACGCACATCAACCCCTATGCATAGATTACCCCAATGTCACCGCGGGAATCCGCAAGTTGAATGCCAGAACACATATTAAGTGAATCCATATGATATCCCATTGTCATCACGATTATTCATATGCAAGACATATATCAAGCGCTCTCAAGTCAATAAAAGTGTTCAATCCGATAACCACGAAATCTCAAAGGGAAAAACTCAATTCGTCATAGCAAGATAGAGAGGGGAAAACACCATATGATTCGATTATATTGACAAAGCCTGCGATACATCAAGATCCTAACATCTCAAGAACACGAGAGAGAGAGAGAGTAATTAAACACATAGCTACTGGTACAAACCCTCAGTCCCGAGGGTGACTACTCCCTCCTCATCGTGGTAGCTGCCGGGATGATGAAGATGGCCAACGGAGATGATTCCCCCCTTCGGCAGGGTGCCGGAAAGTGTATAGATTGGTTTTCGGTGGCTACAGAACCTTGCGACAGCGGAACTTCTGATCTAGGTTAACCTCGAGGGTTTCTGGAATTTTTGGGAATTTATAGGGTAAAGAGGGGGTGCGGGAGGCCACCGAGGTGGGCACAACCCACCTGGGTGCGCCTAGGCTCCCAGGCGCGCCCTGGTGGGTTGTGCCCTCCTCGGGGTGTTGGGGAACACAGTAATTTCAAAAAACAATCCTACACACACCGACACATGCAAGATCTATCATGGTGATGCATAGCAATGAGAGGGGAAGAGTGTTGTCCACGTACCCTCATAGACCGTAAGTGGAACCGTTATGACAACGCGGTTGATGTAGTCGTAGGTCTTCACGATCCGACCGATCCTAGTACCGAAAGTATGACACCTCCACGATCTGCACACGTTCGGCTCGGTGACGTCCGATGAACTCACGATCCAACAGAGTGTCGAGGGAGAGCTTCGTCAGCACGACAGTGTGATGACGGTAATGATGAAGCTACTGGCGCAGGGCTTCGCCTAAGCAGTACGACGATATGACCGAGGTGGATTATGGTGGAGGGGGGCACCGCACATGGCTAAGGGATCAATGATCAACTTGTGTGTCTTTGGGGTGACCCCTGGCCGAGTATATAAAGGATGGAGGGAGGAGGATGCCGGCCCTCAAAGGGCGCGCCCAAAGTGTGGAGTCCTACTAGGACTCCCTTGTCCTAGTAGGATTCCACCTCCCACATGGAATAGGAAAAAGGGAAGGGAGAAGGAGAAGGAAAGAAGGGGCACCCCTTTCCCTAGTACAATTCGGACCAATCCATGTGGAAGGGGTGTGGCCAACCTTGAGGCCTTTCTCTCCTTTCCCGTATGGCCCATTAAGGCCCAATACGAATTCCCTTAACTCTCCGGTACTCCGAAAAATACCCGAATCACTCGGAACCTTTCCGATGTCCGAATATAGCCTTCCAATATATCGATCTTTACATCTCGACCATTTCGAGACTCCTCGTCATGTCCCCGATCTCACCAGGGACTCCGAACAAACTTCGGTCATCAAATCACATAACTCATAATACAAATCATCACAGAATGTTAAGCGTGTGGACCCTACAGGTTCGAGAACTATGTAGACATGACCGAGCCTCATCTTCGGTCAATAACCAATAGCGGAACCTGGATGCTCATATTGGTTCCTACATATTCTACGAAGATCTTTATCGGTCAAACTGCATAACAACATACGTTGTTCCCTTTATCATTAGTATGTTACTAGCCCGAGATTCGATCATCGGTATCATCATACTGATAACCCACAAGTATAGGGATCGCAACAGTTTTCGAGGGTAGAGTATTCAACCCAAATTTATCGATTCGACGCAAGGGGAGCCAAAGAATATTCTCAAGTATTAGCAGCCGAGTTGTCAATTCAACCACACCTGGAAACTTAATATCTGCAGCAAAGTATTTAGTAGCAAAGTAATATGATAGTAGCCGTAACGGTAGCAAAAGTAATGTTTTTGTTATTTTGTAGTGATTGTAACAATAGCAACAGAAAAGTAAATAGGCGAAGAACAATATATGGTGATGGAGAATTATGCCGTATGCGGTTCATCATGTAACAATCATAACATAGGGTGACACAGAACTAGCTCCAGTTCATCAATGTAATGTAGGCATGTATTCCGAATATAGTCATACATGCTTATGGAAAAGAACTTGCATGACATCTTTTGTCCTACCCTCCCGTGGCAGCGGGGTCCTAATGGAAACTAAGGGATATTAAGGCCTCCTTTTCATAGAGTACCAGACCAAAGCATTAACACATAGTGAATACATGAACTCCTCAAACTACGGTCATCACCGGTAAGTATCCCGATTATTGTTACTTCAGGGTTAACGGATCATAACACATAATAGGTGACTATAGACTTGCAAGATAGGATCAAGAACTCTCATATTGATGAAAACATAATAGGTTCAGATCTGAAATGATGGCACTCGGGCCCTAGTGACAAGCATTAAGCATAGCAAAGTCATAGCAACATCAATGTCAGAACATAGTGGATACTAGGGATCAAACCCTAACAAAACTAACTCGATTACATGATAGATCTCATCCAACCCATCACCATCCAGCAAGCCTACGATGGAATTACTCACTCATGGAGGTGAGCATCATGAAATTGGTGATGGAGGATGGTTGATGATGGCAATGACGACGGATTCCCCTCTCCGGAGCCCTGAACGGACTCTAGATCAGCCCTCCCGAGAGGTTTTAGGGTTTGGCGGTGGCTCCGTATCGTAAAACGTGATGAATTCTTCTCTTTGATTTTTTTCTCCCCGAAAGCAAATATATAGAGTTGGAGTTGAGGTCGGAGGAGCTCCAGGGGGCCCACGAGGTAGGGGGCGCGCCCCCACCCTCGTGAACAGGTGGTGGCCCCCTGGTCTTCATCTTTTACAAGGATTTTTTATTATTTCCGAATAGATGTTCCGTGAAGTTTCAAGTCATTCCGAGAACTTCTGTTTCTACACATAAATAACGCCATAGCAATTCTGCTGAAAACAGAGTCAGTCCGGGTTAGTTCAATTCAAATCATGCAAGTTAGAGTCCAAAACAAGGGCAAAAGTGTTTGGAAAAGTAGATACGACGGAGACGTATCAACTCCCCAAGCTTAAACCTTTGCTTGTCCTCAAGCAATTCAGTTGATAAACTGAAAGTGATAAAGAAAAACTTTTACAAACTGTGTTTGCTCTTGTTGTTGTAAATATGTAAAGCCAGCATTCAAGTTTTCAGCAAAGACTATGACTAACCACATTCACAATAATGCTTAGGTCTCAAGTTTACTCATATCAATGGAATAATCAACTAGCGAGCAATAATAATAAATCTCGGATGACAACACTTTCTCAAAACAATTATAATATGATATAACAAGATGGTATCTCGCTAGCCCTTTCTGAGACCACAAAACATAAATGCAGAGCACCTTTAAAGATCAAGGACTGACTAGACATTGTAATTCATGGTAAAAGAGATCCAGTCAAGTCATACTCAATGTAAACTAATAGTAATGTATGCAAATGATGGCGGTGCTCTCCAACTGGTGCTTTTTAATAAGAAGACGATGACTCAACATGAAAGTAAATAGATAGGCACTCTGCAGAGGGAAGCAGGGATTTGTAGAGGTGCCAGAGCTCGGTTTTGAAATAAAGATGAATAATATTTTGAGCGGTATACTTTCATTGTCAACATAACAACCAAGATATGGCAATATCTTCCATGCTACACACATTATAGGCGGTTCCCAAACAGAATGGTAAAGTTTATACTCCCCCTCCACCAACAAGCATCGATCCATGGCTTGCTCGGAACAACGAGTGCCTCCAACTAACAAGAGTCCCAGGGGGAGTTTCATTTGCAATTATTTTGATTTAGTTTGCATAAAGCATGGGGTTGGGCATCCCGGTGACCAGCCACTTTCTCGTGAGTGAGGAGCGAAGTCCACTCCTCTTGAGAATAACCCGCCTAACATGGAAGATACGGACAGCCCTAGTTGATACATGAGCTATTCGAGCATACAAAACAGGATAATTATTTGAAGGTTTAGAGTTTGGCACATACAAATTTACTTGGAACGGCAGGTAGATACCGTATATAGGTAGGTATGGTGGACTCCTATGGAATAACTTTGGGGTTTATGGAGTTGGATGCACAAGCAATATTCCCGCTTAGTACAGGTGAAGGCTAGCAAAAGACTGGGAAGCGACCAGCTAGAGAGCGACAACAGTCATGAACATGCATTAAAATTAATCTACACCGAATAAGCATGAGTAGGATATAATCCACCGTGAACATAAATATTGTGAAGGCTATGTTGATTTTGTTTCAGCTACATGCGTGAACATGCGCCAAGTCAAGTCACTTAAATCATTCAGAGGAGGATACCACCCTATCATACCACATCACAACCATTTCAATAGCATGTTGGCATGCAAGGTAAACCATTATAAGCTCCTATCTAATCAAGCATGGAACAAGAAACTATGATCTCTAGTTGTCATTGCAAACATGTTTATTCATAATAGGCTGAATCAGGAATGATGAACTAATCATATTTACAAAAACAAGAGAGGTCGAGTTCATACCATCCTTTCTCATCTCAGTCAGTCCATCATATATCGTCATAATTGCCTTTCACTTGCACGACCGAATAGTGTGAATAATAATAATAGTGCACGTGCATTGGACTAAGCTAGAATCTGCAAGCATTCAATAAACAGGAGAAGACAAGGCAATATGGGCTCTTTTGTCAGATCAACAATAATGCATATAAGAGCTACTTCAACAATTTAATTATGGTCTTCTCCTATCGACCCCCAAAGAAAAGAAAAGAAATAAAACTATTTACACAGGAAAGCTCCCAACAAGCAAAAGAAGAACAGGAAATCTTTTTGGGTTTTCCCTTTTTTATTACTACTACAAGCATGGAAAGTAAACTAATTAAAATCTACAACTAATTTTTTTGTTTTTTCTTAAGGTTTATCAAACACACAAGAAGAGAGCATAAAAAGGAAAATAAACTAGTATCGATGATACAATGAAAAAGTATGAGCACCGACATCTAGCAATGAGTGTGTGAACATAAATATAATGTCGGTGAGAAATACATACTCCCCCAAGCTTAGGTTTTTAGCCTAAGTTGGTCTATGGCCACGGTTGGCCTGGCTGATATCCATAGTAATAGTTGGGGTCGTACTGCGAAGAAGAAGACTTTGACTGCCACTGGTTGGCAATCATTTCTGGATCCCAATGGTAATTAGACTGTCGTGGAGGATCAACTTGTGATTCTGGCTCTGGCTCTATGGCTGATGTAGGGTTCCGATAGGCGTGAATAGCCTCTAACGGAACAAGGTACTGGCCTGCAGATAAATCAAACAAGGAAGGAGCAGGCAGGGTAATAGTCTCATGATGATGTTTATCAAAGAACAATTTGTGTTTAAGCTCCCCTTCCCTATTCTTAACAATAAAATCGTGTGCTACCATACTCTTATAATCTAAATAAACACGAGGCAGCAATTTTTCTTCCTTCTCATAATGCCCAATAGGTGTGTTAAAATGTGCAGCTAGGCGTGAAGCATAGATGCCTCCAAAGATGGGGCCCTTTGTACGGTTCAGACTTAACTGTTTAGCAATAATACCGCCCATACTAATAGAGTTATCACTGAATAAACCGTGGAACAAAATAATAATATCAGGAACACTAAGGTTTCCACAGTTTCCGCGACCAATTAAGCAACAACTAGCAAATATTGCAAAGTAGCGTAAAACAGGAAAATGTATGCTAGTGATTTGTGCATCGGAAACCTTCCTCGTTTCCCCTACAGTGATGGTATCAATAAACCCATCCACATTGCTGCGGTGTGGTTCCTCTGTCGTGCCCTCGAAAGGGACCAAACAAACCCGACAAAAATCATAAAGCGACATCTCCTTATGCTCATTATATAAATAAAACTCCACTGTAGGTGGTGAGCTCCTAGAATGGAAATGAAAGTTTTGCACAAAGATATTTGTGAGTAAGAGATACTATTCACATTGGTCGTGGAGGAAGGCGGTGAGGCCTGCATTCTCAACCAATTCATAAAAATCATCATAAATCCCGGCTGCTCTCAAGAAATCATCGGAAGGCCATTCACACGGCCAAACCTCCGCGGTGCGAGGCAGATATACTTGGGATTCTGTGCCTTTTCCTTCGAGCTTCGGCTCAATGAGCCCCTCAAAAATCGCTTCATTATTTTCTGAAAAATTCTGAAATTTTTAGTAACTTCAAAATAAAAGTGAACAAAGCTCAATAATATTGATAGGAACTACTCCTACAAGTGCATAGAGCCTATATCATGCATCAAAACTACTTTTGACCATATAAATTTGACATGCAAGCTCAAGAACAGGGTCACCTAAGCAGCACAAATTTGCAATGAATAAAGCACTAGAACAAAAACTAATTGGACCAATGGAGGAGTCACATACCAAGGAACAATCTACCCAAGCAGTTTTGTGAGAGGTGCTTTGAGCAAGGAGATCAAAAATGGCAGCAAAATGAGCTTGGACTCGGGTTTGAGCTAGATATTCGTGTTTGTGGGAGGAAGGAGTGTGTGGGTGCAAGGATAAGTGGAGGAGGGCCATCGTGGGCCCACGAGGTAGGGGGGCGCGCCAAGGGGGGTAGGGCGCGCCCCTGACCCTCGTGGCTAGGTGCCAGCTCCTCCTACTGTGTTCTTAGTGCCAAATATTCTCAAATATTCTAGAAAAAAATCATATTTAAATTTCAGGGCATTTGGAGAACTTTTATTTTTGAGGTATTTTTATATTGCACGGATAAATCAGATAACAGATAGAAAAATACTATTTTTATTTTATTTAATATAAATAACAGAAAGTAAAAGGAGGGTATAGAAGGTTGTGCCTTCTAGTTTCATCCATCTCATGATCATCAAAAGGAATCCACTAACAAGGTTGATCAAGTCTTGTTAACGAACTCATTCCGAATAACATGGAACCGGAGAAATTTCGAATGACACTATGTTACCTCAACGGGGATATGCACATCCCCAATAATAAGAATATCATATTTCTTCTTGACAGTAGGAAGAAGAAATTCAAAACCTCCAAATATAATCAATGGAATTTTTCCAATAGAGTTGATACTACGAACTTGAGGTTGTTTCCTCGGAAAGTGTACCGTATGCTCATTACCATTAACATGAAAAGTGACATTGCCTTTAGTGCAATCAATAATAGCCCCTACAGTATTCAAAAAGGGTCTTCCAAAAATAATAGACATACTATCGTCCTCGGGAATATCAAGAATAACAAAGTCCGTTAAAATAGTAATGTTTGCAACTACAACAGGCACATCCTCACAAATACCGACAGGTATAGCAGTTGATGTATGAGCCATTTGCAAAGATATTTCAGTAGGTTTCAACTTATTCAAATCAAGTATACGATATAAAGAGAGAGGCATAACACTAACACCGGCTCCAAGATCACATAAAGCAGTTTTAACATAGTTTCTTTTAATGGAGCACTGTATAGTGGGTACTCCTGGATCTCCAAGTTTCTTTGGTATTCCACCCTTAAAAGTATAATTAGCAAGCATGGTGGAAATTTCAGCTTCCGGTGTCTTTCTTTTATTTGTAACAATATCTTTCATATACTTAGCATAAGGATTCATTTTGAGCATATCAGTTAATCACATACGCAAAAAGATAGGTCTAATCATTTCAGCAAAGCGCTCAAAATCCTCATCATCCTTTTTATTGGATGGTTTGGGAGGAAAAGACATAGGTTTCTGAACCCATGGTTCTCTTTCTTTACCCTGTTTCCTAGCAACAAAGTCTTTCTTATGATAACATTGATTCTTTGATTGTGGGTTATCAAGATCAACAGCAGGTTCAATTTCTATATCATTATCATTACTAGGTTGAGCATCATCATGGACATTATCATTAACATTATCACTAGTTTCAGGTTCATTACCAGATTGTGTTTCAGCATCAGAGATAGAAATATCATTTGGATTCTCAGGTGTTTCAATAACAGGTTCACTAGAAGCATGCAAAGTCCTATCATTTCTCTTTTTCTTCCTTTTAGAAGGACTAGGTGCATCTATATTATTTCTGTGAGAATCGTGCTCAATTCTCTTAGGATGGCCTTCAGGATACAAAGGTTCATGAGTCATTCTACCACCTCTAGTCATAACTCTAACAACATTATCATTACTCTTACTATTCAATTCATTGAGAAAATCATTTTGAGCCTTAAGTACTTGTTCTACTTGAGTGGTAACCATAGAAGCATGTTTACTAATAAGTTTAAGTTCACCTTTGACATTAGCCATATAATCACCCAAGTGTTCAAGCATATTTGAATTGTATTTCAGTTGTGTACCAAAATAAGCATTGAAGGCTTCTTGCTTAACCATAAATTTATCAAACTCATCTAAGCATGGGCTAGCAAACTTAGTAAATGGGATTTCAGCTTTATCATATCTATAGAGAGAATTTACCTTTACTACCTGTGTCGGGTTATCAAGACCATGAGTTTCTTCAATAGGTGAAGGATTAAGATCATATGTTTATTCAACAGGCGGTAAATTAAGACCGTGTATTTCTTCAATAGGAGGTAAATTCTTAACATCTTCAGCTTTAATACCTTTTTCTTTCATATATTTCTTTGCCTCTTGCATATCTTCAGGACTGAGAAATAGAATACCCCTCTTCTTCGGAGTTGGTTTAGGAATAGGCTCAGGAGTTGGCTCAGGAAGTGTCCAGTTATTTTCATTTGTCAACATATTATTCAATAGAATTTCAGCTTCATCCGGTGTTCTTTCCCTGAAAACAGAACCAGCACAACTATCCAGGTAATGTCTGGAGGCATCGGTTAGTCCATTATAAAAGATATCAAGTATTTCATTTTTCTTAAGAGGATGATCAGGCAAAGCATTAAGTAACTTGAGAAGCCTCCCCCAAGCTTATGGGAGACTCTCTTCTTCAATTTGCACAAAATTATATATATCCCTTAAAGCAGCTTGTTTCTTATGAGCAGGGAAATATTTAGCAGAGAAGTAATAAATCATATCCTGGGGACTACGCACACAACCAAGATCAAGAGAATTAAACCATATCTTAGCATCACCCTTTAATGAGATCGGAAATATTTTAAGGATATAAAAGTAGCAAGTTCTCTCATCATTAGTGAACAGGGTGGCTATATCATTTAATTTAGTAAGATGTGACACAACAGTTTCAGATTCATAGCCATGAAAAGGATCAGATTCAACCAAAGTAATTATAGCAGGATCAACAGAGAATTCATAATCCTTGTCAGTAACACAGATAGGTGAAGTAGCAAAAGCAGGGTCAGGTTTCATTCTAGCATTAAGAGATTGCTGCTTCCATTTAGCTAATAACCTCTTGAGTTCGTATCTATCTTTGCAAGCTAAAATAGCTAAAGCAGCTTCTTTTTCAAAAACATAACCCTCAGGAATAACAGGTGAGTCTTCATCATCACTTTCATCAATATTATCAGATTCAATATTTTCATTCTCTCTAACCCTAGCAAGTTGTTCATCAAGAAATTCACCAAGTGGCACAGTAGTATCAAGCATATAAGTAGTTTCATCATAAGTATCATGCATAGCAGAAGTGGCATCATCAATAACATGCGACATATCAAAACGAATAGCAGAAGCAGGTTTAGGTGTCGCAAGCTTACTCAAAATAGAAGGTGAATCAAGTGCAGAGCTAGATGGCAGTTCCTTACCTCCCCTCGTAGTTGAGGGATAAATCTTGGTTGTTGGATCTTTCAAGTTCTTCATAATGATAAGAAGATATAAATCCCAAGTGACTCAAAGGATAGAGTTATGATTCCCGGCAACGGCGCCAGAAAATAGTCTTGATAACCCACAAGTATAGGGGATCGCAACAGTTTTCGAGGGTAGAGTATTCAACCCAAATTTATTGATTCGACATAAGGGGAGCCAAAGAATATTCGCAAGTATTAGCAGCTGAGTTGTCAATTCAACCACACCTGGAAACTTAATATCTGTAGCAAAGTATTTAGTAGCAAAGTAATATGATAGTAGCGGTAACGGTAGCAGAAGTAATGTTTTTGGTATTTTGTAGTGATTGTAACAATAACAACAGAAAAGTAAATAAGCGAAGAACAATATATGGTGATGGAGAATTATGCCGGATGCGGTTCATCATGTAACAATCATAACATAGGGTGACACAAAACTAGCTCCAGTTCATCAATGTAATGTAGGCATGTATTCCGAATATAGTAATACGTGCTTATGGAAAAGAACTTGCATGACATCTTTTGTCCTACCCTCCCATGGCAGTGGGGTCCTAGTGGAAACTAAGGGATATTAAGGCCTCCTTTTAATAGAGTTCTGGACCAAAGCATTAACACATAGTGAATAAATGAACTCCTCAAACTACGGTCATCACCGGTAAGTATCCCGATTATTGTCACTTCGGGGTTAACGGATCATAACACATAATAGGTGACTATAGACTTGCAAGATAGGATCAAGAGCTCTCATATATTGATGAAAACATAATAGGTTCAGATCTGAAATGATGGCACTCGGGCCCTAGTGACAAGCATTAAGCATAGCAAAGTCATAGCAACATCAATCTCAGAACATAGTGGATACTAGGATCAAACCCTAACAAAACTAACTCGATTACATGATAGATCTCATCCAACCGATCACCGTCCAGAAAGCCTATGATGGAATTACTCACGCACGGCGGTGAGCATCATGAAATTGGTGATGGAGGATGGTTGATGATGATGATGGCGACGGATTCCCCTCTCCGGAGCCCCGAACGGACTCCAGATCAGCCCTCCCGATAGGTTTTAGGGCTTGGCGGCGGCTCCACATCGTAAAACACGATGAATTCTTCTCTCTGATTTTTTCTCCCCGAAAGCAAATATATAGAGTTGGAGTTGAGGTCGGAGGAGCTCCAGGGGCCCCACGAGGTGGGGGGCGCACCCTAGGGGGGCAGGCGCGCCCGCCACCCTCATGGACAAGTGGTGGGCCCCCTGGTCTTCATCTTTTGCAAGGATTTTTTATTATTTCCGAATAGATGTTCCGTGAAGTTTCAGGTCATTCCGAGAACTTTTGTTTCTGCACATAAATAACACCATAGCAATTCTACTGAAAACAGCGCCGGTCCGGGTTAGTTCCATTCAAATCATGCAAGTTAGAGTCCAAAACAAGGGCAAAAGTGTTTGGAAAAGTAGATACGACGGAGACGTATCACATACCTAGTTCAATCTCGTTACCAGCAAGTCTCTTTACTCGTTCTGTAATGCATCACCCCGTAACTAACTCATTAGTTACATTGCTTGCAATGCTCATTGTGATGTACAGTACTGAGAGGGCCCAAAGATACCTCTCCGATACCTCTCCAAAGTATGGTGTCGTCACCGGCACGACACCATGATCTCCATCATCTTGATCTCTATCAACGTGTCATCACATGGTCGTCTCGCCAACTATTGCTCTTGCAACTATTGCCATCGCATAGCGATAAAGTAAAGCAATTATTTGGCGCTTGCATCTTATGCAATAAAGAGACAACCATAAGGCTTCTTCCAGTTGCCGATAACTTCAACAAAAACATGATCATCTCATACAACAACTTATATCACATCACGTCTTGACCATATCACATCACAACAGGCCCTACAAAAACAAGTTAGACGTCCTCTACTTTGTTGTTGCAAGTTTTACGTGGCTGCTACGGGCTAAGCAAGAACCGTTCTTACCTACGCATCAAAAACCACAACGCGGTATAGTGATTGCTTTTTGATCTTCAGAAAGAACCATATTAATTGAATCTGATTCAACTAAAGTTGGAGAAACATACACCCACTAGCCACCTGTGCACGAAGCACGTCGGTAGAACCAGTCTCGCGTAAGCATACGCGTAATGTCGGTCTGAGCCGCTTCATCCAACAATACCGCTGAATCAAGAATCAACTAGTGATGGCAAGCAATATGTATATACCCATGCCCACAACTCCTTTGTGTTCTACTCATGCATATAGCATGTACGCATAGACCTGGCTCGGATGCCACTGTTGGGGAACGCAGTAATTTCAAAAAAATTCCTACGCACACGCAAGATCTATCATGGTGATGCATAGCAACGAGAGGGGAAGAGTGTTGTCCATGTACCCTCGTAGACTGTAAGCTGAAGCGTCATGACAACACGGTTGATGTAGTCGTACATCTTCACGATCCGACCGATTCCTATTACCGAAAGTATGACACCTCCAAAATCTGCACACGTTCGGCTCGGTGATGTCCCACGAACTCATGATCCAGCAGAGTGTCGAGGGAGAGCTTCATCAGCACGACGGTGTGATGATGGTGATGATGAAGCTACCGACGCAGGGATTCACCTAAGGACTACGATGATATGACCGAGGTGGATTATGGTGGAGGGGGGGTACCACACAAGGCTAAGGGATCAATGATCAACTTGTGTGTCTATGGGGTGCCCCCTGGCCATGTATATAAAGGATGGAGGGAGGAGGAGGCCGGCCCTCAAAGGGCGCGCCCAAACTATGGAGTCCTACTAGGATTCCCTTGTCCTAGTAGGATTCCACCTCCCACATGGAATAGGAAAAAGGGAAGGGAGAAGGAGAAGGGAGGAAGGGGGCGCCCCCTTTCCCTAGTCCAATTCGGACCAGTAAATGGGGAAGGGGCGTGGCCACCCTTGAGGCCTTTCTCTCCTTTCCTGTATGGCCCATTAAGGCCCAATACGAATTCTCGTAACTCTCCGATACTCCGAAAAATACCCGAATCACTCGGAACCTTTCCGATTTCCGAACATAGCCTTCCAATATATCGATCTTTATGTCTCGGCCATTTCGAGACTACTCGTCATGTCCCCGATCTCATCTAGGACTCCGAACAAACTTCGGTCATCAAATCACATAACTCATAATACAAATCGTCACAGAACGATAAGCGTGCAGACCCTACGGGTTCGAGAACTATGTAAACATGATTGAGACTCATCTCCAGTCAATAACCAATAGCGGAACCTGGATGCTCATTTTGGTTACTACATATTCTACGAAGATCTTTATCGGTCAAACCGCATAACAACATACGTTGTTCCCTTTTTCATCGGTGTGTTACTTGCCCGAGATTCGATCGTCGGTATCATCATACCTAGTTCAATCACGTTACCGGCAAGTCTCTTTACTCGTTCCGTAATGCATCATCCCGTAACTAACTCATTAGTCACATTGCTTGCAAGGCTCATAGTGATGTACATTATCGAGAGGGCCCAGAGATACCTCTCCGATAGATGGAGTGACAAATCCTAATCTCGAGCTATGCCTACTCAACAAACACCATTGGAGACACCTGTAGAGCATCTTTATAATCACCCAGTTACGTTGTGACGTTTGATAGCACATAAGGTGTTCCTTCGGTATTCAGGAGTTGCATAATCTCATAGTCAGAGGAACATGTATAACTCATGAAGAAAGCAGTAGAAATAAAACTGAACGATCATTATGCTAAGAGAACGGATGGGTCTTGTCCATCACATAATTCTCTAATGATGTTATCCCGTTCATCAAATGACAACACATGTCCATGGCTAGGAACTTAACCATCTTTGATTAACGAGCTAGTCAAGTAGAGGTATACTAGGGACAGTCTGTTTGTCTATGTATTGACACATGTACTAAGTTTTCAGTTAATACAATTCTAGCATGAATAATAAACATTTATCATGATATAAGGAAATATAAATAACAACTTCATTATTGCCTCTAGGGCATATTTCCTTCACGGGGCACCCCCTAGGTGCTGCTATGGCCCATCCTGGGTGTTCTGGTCCATAAAAAAATCTCCTAATAGATTCGCGGTGTTTGGACTCTGTTTGATATTGATTTCCTGCGATGTAAAAAACAAGCAAAAAATAGCAACTGGCACTTGGCACTAGGTCAATAGGATAGTCCCAAAAAATGATATAAAGTTGCTATAAATTGATTGTAAAACATAAAAGAATGATAATATAACAACATGAATACTTCATAAATTACAGATACGTTGGAGAAGTACCAGCTTCCCCAAGCTTAATTTCTACTCGTCCTCGAGTAGGTAAATGATAAAAGAAATAACTTATGAAGTGTGAATGCTAGAAAAGTGCATAAGTTTGGTCGATGACAATTTCAATCACTTTTCCTAGCATCATAACAACAATTCTATCTTATAAAACTTCTCATGTTAAAGTGGCAACCAATTCACATGTTAAGGTTCAAACAATGAATTCTCTTGAAACTCAACAACCTATGTTCTCTGTCACCAACCAATTGCAATTCAACTTATTCAACAGAGTCTAAGTAAGAGCTCCACATACTCAATCATCATATAGTCTTCTATGATTGCTAACACTCACCGCATACACATGAGCAAAATGTTTCAACCAGACACATAGAAAGATATGGGCTTATTGTTTTGCCTCCCAACGTATTCACCTCAAGGGTGATGTCAACAATAATAACTCATGCTACCCATATCCAACTGGATATATGTTCCTAGATCTTTCCTCACCACATGATGCTTGCCAAAAGAGAAAAATAAAAAGGGAATAGAGAGAAAAAATTGACTCTTTGCATAAAAGTAAATACTGAAAAGTAAAAGATAGGCCCTTCTCAGAGGGAAGCAGAGGTTGGCATGCACTTATTTATTTGTATGCACCACCCCTTAGTGCAAAAGAACGTCATGTTATATTGTCCCTTATGATAGCAACCTTTATTATGTAGTCTATCGCTTTTATTCTTTGCCATCACAAGTTCGTACAACGCTCAATTTTCTCTTACACTAAATGATCTCACACTTTTTGAAGCAATTTCTATTGCCTTATTGCACCGATGAAAACTTACTTGAAGGATCTTGTTCAATACTTAGGTAGGTATGGTGGACTCTTGAAAATAAGATTTGGGTTTAAGGGTTTTTGGATGCATAAGTAGTATCTCTACTTGGTGCGGAATTTTTGGCTAGCAAAGATTGGGGGCAAGGACCACATGTTGAAGGATCTATGATAATATAGCTTCTATGTGAATACGAACAAACATAAACCATTACATTGTCTTCCTTGTCCAATGTTAAAATTTTTGGCATATAATACTTTGATGGGGGTTCAAAATCACAAAAGATTTCCATGATAGTGTATTTGCATGTGAAAGTTTTCTTCCTTCTACTAATTATTCGTGAATTGCTTGTATGACCAATATTGTGATTGTCAAGACTCAAAAGATTTCACTTTCTAAACCCAATGTGAAGCTACCACTAGGCATGATATGATTTCAACTTCATGACATCCAATTTATTCAACAATTTACTCATAGGATATAAGTGAAACACAAGAGTAAATGACAAGCTACTCCAAAAAGATATAAGTGAAGATCATGTGCATAATATTTCTTTCTCTCAAATTAATTTTAGTGAAGAAAGAGAGAATTTCTTCAAAAAAATACTAAAGCACACCGTGCTCAAAAAATATATTAGTGAAGCACTAGAGCAATTCCATAGAAAAGAGCTTCGTTGACGGGATGTGAATGCCGCTTACCTAGCCTCCCTGGTAACTATTTGAGGACTCGGGGCATGCCCAAGCTTAGATGCTTGAGACTTCTTGGAATATTATCTTGGGATGCCTTGAGAATCCCCAAGCTTGAGATTTTGTGTCTCCTTAATTCTTCTCATATCATGGTTTTCCTAATCTCAAAAGCTTCATCCACACAAAACTCAACAAGAACTCGTGAGATAAGTTAGTATAAACCAATGCAAAAACCTTATCATTCTCTACTGTAGAAAATCACTAAAATTATTATTCAACATTGCACACTAAATGCCTCTGCATATTTAATACTCCTATCCTCAAATATAATCATTAAATAAGCAAACATATGCAAACAATGCAAACATAACAGCAATCTGCCAAAATAGTACAGTCTGTAAAGAATGCAAGAGTATCTATACTTTCCTAACTCCAAAAGTTATGAAAATTTGCCACACTGTAGAAAATTTATCGTAACTCATTTTGCAAAAAGTTTCAACATTTTATCACATTCTGACTTTTCTAGAGAATTTTTGCAACAGAGGTAAACTTTCTGTTTTCAAACAACAACATGTATACTTGCAAAATAAGCATGGCAACGGCTATCATTGCCACTTTTATTGAAAAAAAGATGCAAAAAATTATTCTAAATAAAATAAAGCAAATCCTAACAAAATAAAATGATTCTCCAAGCAAAACACATATCATGTGATGAATCAAAACATAGCTCCGAGTGAGGTTACCGATAATGTTGGGGACTTAAGAGGGGATGCCTTCCGGGGCATCCCCAAGCTTAGTTGCTTAGATCTTCCTTGAATATTACCTTGGGGTGCCTTGGGCATCCCCAATCTTTTGGTCTTGTCACTCCTTATTCTCCTCATATTGACATCTCACCCAAAACATGAAAACTTCAATCACACAAAACTTAACGGAACTTTGTGAGATAGGTTTGTATGATAAAGAGCAAACCATTTCACTTTTGGTACTATCAAAGACAAGATTCATAATTGTTTCCACACAATTACTACTGTAGAATATCATTTCCACAATTTATATTGAGCAATATAAGCCATAGAAACTAGAAAACAAGCAAACTATGCATTGAAAACAGAATTCGTCAAAAACAGAACAACCTGTAGTAATCTTTACTCCAACCATACTTCTGCTACCGCAAAAATTCTGAAAAATTAGGACAACCTAGGTAATTTGTCTATTAACCTTCTGCAAAAAGAATCAGCATTTTATCACGCTTATGTTATAAATGAGAATTTTTTCCTGAGTGCAAAAGTTTCTGTTTTTCAGCAAGATCAAATCAACTATCACCGTAAGCCATCTCAAAGGTCTTACTCGGCATTTTATTGAAAAAAAGCAATAAAACATGATTACTAAAGTATCCAAATGATGTGAAGACAATAAAACAGTAGGTAAATGTTGGGTTATCTCCCAACAAGCACTTTTCTTTAATGCCTTTTTTGCTAGGCATGATGATTTCAATGATGCTCACGTAAAAGATAAGAATTGAAACACAAAGAGAGCATCATGAAGCATATGACTAACACATTTAAGCCTAACCCACTTCCTATGCATAGGGATTTTGTGATCAGACAATTTATGGGAACAAGAATCAACTAGCATAGGGAAGCAAAACAAGCATAGCTTCAAAACTTTCCACACATAGAGAGGAAAGTGGATATTATTGCAATATATATAACCATATCTTCCCCTCTCATAATAATTTTCATTAGCATCATGAATGAATTAAACCATATAACCATCACATAAATCATTATTTTCATGAGACACAAGCATAGAAATTTTCTTTCTCTTCACATAAGCGAATTTATTCTCATGAATAGTAGTGGGAGCAAACTCAACAAAATAACTATCATGTGATTGAAAATTAAAATCATGATGACAAGTTTCAAGGTTATCATTATTCTTCATAGCATACATGTCAACACCATAATCATCATAGATAGCAACTTTGTTCTCATAGTCAATTGGAACCTCTTCCAAAATAGTGGATTTAACATTAAATAAAGACATGACCTCTCCAAATCCACTTTCATCAATATAATCATCACAAATAGGAGGAATGCAATCATTATACCAAATTTGCACATCAAATCTTGGGGGACGAAAAATATCATCTTCATCAAACATAGCATCCACAAGCCTATGGCTTTGCATATCATTAGCATCATGGATATTCACAGAATTCATACTAACAACATTGTAATCATTCTCATCATTTATACCAAACATTCTATTGAATTCTTCTTCTAAAAATTGAGCACAATTTTCCTTTCCATCATTTTCACAAAAAACATTATAAAGATGAATAATATGATGCAATCTCAATTCCATTTTTTTGTAGTTTTCTTTTATAAACCAAACTAGTGATAAAACAAGAAACTAAAAGATTCGATTGCAAGATCTAAAGATATACCTTCATGCACTCACCTCCCTGGCAATGGCGTCAGAAAAGAGCTTGATTTCTACTACGCAACTTTATTCTTGTAGACACGTGTTGGGCCTCCAAGCACAGAGTTTTGTAGGACAGTAGCAATTTTCCCTCAAGAGGATGACCTAAGGTTTATTAATCCGTGGGAGGCATATGATGAAGATGGTCTCTTCAAACGACCCTGCAACCAAATATAAGAAATCTCTTGTGTCCCCAACACACCCAATACAATGGAAAATTGTATAGGTGCACTAGTTCGGCGAAGAGATGGTGATAAAAGTGTAATATTGATGGTAGAAATATATTTTTATAATCTGAATAAATAAAAACAGCAAGGTAGCAAATAGTAAACAGGCACCAAAACGGTATTGCAATGCTTGAAAATGAGGCCTAGCGTCCGTACTTTCGTTAGTGCAATCTCCCAACAATGCTAATATAATTGGATCACAAAACCATCCCTCAACGTGTAACGAAGAATCACTGTAAAGTTCCTATCTAGCGGAGAATATACGAAGAAATCGTTTGTAGGGTACGAAACCACCTCGAAGCTATTCTTTCCGATCGATCTATCCAAGAGTTCGTACTAAAATAACACCAAATAACTTCATAGAGTGCCCCAAGATTTCTAACGGAGAAAAAAAGATGAGAACGTGCATCAACCCCTAGGCATAGACTACCCCAATGTCACCGCGGGAATCCGCAATTTGAATGCCAAAACACATATCAAGTGAATCAATATGATACCCCATTGTCACCACGAGTATCCATATGCAAGACATATATCAAGCACTCTCAAATCCATAAAAGTATTCAGTCCGATAACCACAAAATCTCAAACAAAAAAACTCAATTCATCACAACAAGATAGAGAGGGGAAAACACCATTTGATTCGACTATATTGACAAAGCCCACGATACATTAAGATCATAATATCTCAAGAACACAAGAGAGGGAGAGAGAGATTAAACACATAGCTACTGGTAAAAACCCTCAGCCCCGAGGGTGGACTACTCCTTCCTCATCGTGGTGGCCGCCGGTATGATGAAGATGGCCACCAGAGATGATTCCCCCCTCCGGTAGGGTGCCGGAAAGGGTATAGATTGGTTTTCGGTGGCTACAGAGCCTTGCGGCGATAGAACTTCTGATCTAGGTTAACCCCGAGGGTTTCTGGAATTTTTGGGAATTTATTGGGTAAAGAGGGGGTGAAGGAGGCCACCGAGGTGGGCACAACCCACCTGGGCGCGCTTGGGCCCCCAGGCGTGCCCTGGTGGGTTGTCCCCCCCCTCAAGTCACCCCCTAGTGCTGCTTTGGCCCGTCCTGGGTGTTCTGGTCCATAAAAAATCTTCTAAAAGTTTCACGGTGTTTGCACACCGTTTGATATTTATTTCCTCCGATGTAAAAAACAAGCAAAAAACAACAACTGGCACTGGGCACTGGATTAATAGGTTAGTCCCAAAAAATGATATAAAGTTGCTATAAAATGATTGTAAAACATCCAAGAATGATAATTTAACAACATGAATCACAGGTACGCGTCGGTCCTATACAAATGGTTTTTAACCCCTTTCCGCGACGACATTCGGAATCATCGCCTAGTGAGTGTGGGTGATAGGGGGTCCTTCCCACATGGCCTAGAAACCATCGGTGATATGCCCTCCTAGCACACACGCTCCGCAAAGTGAGGTCGTGTGCGACCGGCGAGCGCTCAAATATGGAAATATGTACAGTAGAGCTAAAAATACAATTATACGGCGAAATTGTTTCCGGTCGCAAGTACATCCCACACAGTCAGTCCACGCTAAACATTTCTGTTCGTATGTACATCCCACACAGTCGATCCAAGGAAAACGTTTCCATTCACAGGTACATCACACACAATTTTTCTCGTTAAATCGTTTGTGTTATTGAATGTATGACACACGGTCCATAGAAGAATCTGTGTGGCAAAGGCTGTCCATCACACACAGTTTTTATGTGGTAAACGTTTGCGCAAGGTGGCCTAACGCAAATAGTTTTCAAGAGAAAGTCGTGTGTGATTGTTCATTGATCCAACACGGTTTATTCCTAGAAACTGTGTGCGTTGCATGAGGTCATCGGCCACGGTATTTTTTCAACAACCTTTTGCCATAGCAAAACCCAGTTAGCAGGCTATTCTCCATTAGTAGGCTAATTTCCCTATTATTAATAATCCATTTATTAATCTAAATGACATTCATATTAAGCACATAATATATTTCATTTCCATATTAAGGAAGCAAAATTTCATAATTGAAATACATAAGAGTACAACATGATATAGCTTCAGCACTCACCTACCCCATTACACAACTACACCAGCACCAAGTTTCACATGCAACATGTAGAACCTTTCCAAATTAGCATCATCGACGGTATATAGACAGATGCATCTCATATGGAAAATTGCTGAAGCGGAAGGCGAATATTGAGCCTTCATTCATGTTGAAGGTCTTTGCAACTTTAGGCCAGTGCATGTGGATGATTGACCGTCCGTCCTTCATCCTCTTCAAGAACACTTCAATATTGAACCGTCTGAAATTCATGAAACTTGGCATGCTATCCTGGAGTGGCATCATCATGCCGTGGCAATTTTTTGTCCCATTTGGGGCAGGTTTGGGTATATGCTTCTCACAAACCAGAGCTTCTCACAACAAGCATGATGGTTTCAGTAGGGAACGTCCCACCTTTGGGGACGAAACGATATCCATTACCTCTTATTGCTTTCAAATTTTTTCTCGTGTCAACATAGAACAACAGGAGTGTTGTGTCAATTTTTGTGATTTTTTGGGGTTCGTTTGGACATTTTATGCATTAACTGAGTTTTCAATGCATTTATGTGCAGAATTCAAATTTGAAATACATGCACATGCTCCAGTTCATATAAATTGGTTGAAAAATCAAATCTCTATCGTTGGGTACATGTTTAGGTCCCATGCAAGAGATGGGAATGAATTTCAAACACAAGGGCACTGTTGATTGACGGCAAAACGTTATGATGCCTAGTTTTTAAATCATAGTAAATCCAAAACTCGTCTGAAATTCATGAAACTTGGCATGCTATCATGGAGTGGCATCAACATGCCATGGTAAAAAATATGTCCCATTTGGGGCAGGTTTGGGTATAAGCTTCTCACAGACCAGAGCTTCTCACAACAAGCGTGATGGTTGTGATAGGGAATATCCGACCTTTGGGGATGAAATGATATCCATTGCCTCTTATTGCTTTCAATTTTTTTCTCGTATCAACATAGAACAACAGGAGTGTTGTGTCAATTTTTGTGATTTTTCGGGGTTCGTTGGGACATTTTTATGCATTAACTGAGTTTTCAATGCATTTATGTGCATAATTGAAATTTGAACTACATGCACATGCTCCAGTGCATATAAATTGGTTGAAAAATCAAATATGTGTCCTTGGGTGCATTCTTAGGTCCCATGCAAGAAATGGGAATGGATTTCAAACACCAGGGCACCGTTCATTGCCACAAAAACATTGAGATGCCTGATTTTTAAATTCTACTAAATCCAAAAATCGTCTGAAATTCATGAATCTTGGCATGCTATCATGGAGCAGCATCAACATGCCGTGGTAAAAAAATTGTCCCATTTGGGGCAGGTTTGGGTATATGCTTCTCATAGACCAAAGGTTCTCACAACAAGCATTATGGTTTCGATAGGGAATGTCCCACCTTTGGGGACGAAATGATATCCATTGCCTCTTATTGCTTTCAAATTTTCTCTCGTGTCAACGTAGAACAACAGGAGTGTTGTGTCAATTTTTTTGATTTTTCGGGGTTCGTTTGGATATTTTATGCATTAACTGAGTTTTCAATGCATTTATGTGCATAATTCAAATTTGAACTACATGTACATGCTCTAGGTGCATATAAATTGTTTGAAAAATCAAATATGTGTCAGCTTCTGTCGTACCCTTTACATGAGGATTCTTCCGCGGAAGAACAACTCATATTCGCCTTGGCACAGGGCGCCGAGCACAACCTGATGACCTATGAGGCGTACGATATAAACGGCTACACATTCTACACCGAGGACAAGGACATGAAGAGCGATGGTTATCAGAACTCCGGGGTAACGATGGAATCCTACACCGGTAACGACAAGGACAGATACTACGGAAGGATCGAGGAGATCTGGGAGCTGAGCTACGCTGGAGAGAAGGTCCCGATGTTCCGTGTCAGATGGGCCAAGAGCGTCCTAAAAGAAGACCGGTATTTCACCACCATGGTTATACCCGAAGTCAAATCCAAGACCGTGGGCGCAAGAGTCACCGCGAAAAATGAGCCATGGGTACTGGCTTCCCAAGTGGACCAATGCTTCTTCATTACCGACCCGTCAAAGCCCAGTCGTGTTGTCGTGAGGAGAGGCAAAAGGAAGATCATCGGGTTGGATGGAGTAGTCAATGAGCAAGACTTCTACAAGTACGGCGACCCGAAGATCGAACATGACGATGACAATGAAGTAGCAGCATACACCACAAGAAGAAGCAGGACCACCCTACCTAAAGGACGTCCGTTCCATAGAAGAACTCCATTTGTGAAAAAGAAGGGCAAGAAGATTGTGAACAGATAGCTAGCTAGCTAAGATCGATTGTATTTAAATTGTAGTATTTATTTCTCGATTGTATTTCATGGGCACTTTTTGAACTATCATGAATATTTTTAAATTTCATGGACACCTTTTGAATTCATGAAAAAATATTGAATATTCGTTAGGACACTCGATCTCGATTCCCCTCCATCTCGATCGATATCCCCCCTCGCCAGACCCCCCTTGCCAGATCCCCCTCGCCGCCGAGCACCCCCCGCACCCTCCCCCGCTCCACCACCGCCGACGACCCCCGCACCCTCCCCCGCTCCACCGTCACAAATGAATGCAACTAAAAATCCAAAAAAAACCAAATTTGATTATATTTTCAAAAAAAATTTGATTATATTTTCAAATAACAAATTTGATGATATTTTTTATATTCATAAATATATTCAAATAACAAATCTAATGATATTTTTTAAAAAATTATTACTGTTTTTATAAAAAATTATTACTGTTTCATATTCATATTCATTTTCTAAAAAAATATTAGATGCAACAAAATAATAATAATAAAAATCTTACTTATGGCGCACGGCTGGCTGGTGCGCCATTGCTGTCTAAAAAAAGAATACTTATGGCGCACGGCTGGCTGGTGCGCCATTGCTATTTAAAAAAAATACTTATGGCGCATGGTCCCGCTGGTGCGCCATTGCTATGAAAAAAAACATTCTAATGGCGCACCACCAGGGGGTGCGCCATTAGTAATCTTCCCCCATCCATACACTTCGCCCCTCCCTCATCCCTCCCTCTCGCCAGACACTTCGTCCATCTCCCTCCACCGCGCCGCTCCCTCCCTCGTCCCTCCCTCCACCACGCCGCTGCCGCTGCTGCCCCGACCCACTGCCGCAGCCACCCACGCGCCCCCGCCGCCTCCCTCTCCCCTTCCTCCCCCTCGAGCGCCGCCTCCCCCCCGAGCCCTGCCTCCCTCGCCTCCCTCGAAACCCTAGAAACCCACCGGAGATTTGGAGCCTCAGAGCCGCCGGAGACTTGGAGCCTCGGAGCCGCCCCACGTCCACCAGGAGAGGAGGCCCGCGACCTCCCCGCCATCTATCCCCGCCTCCCCCAAGCTCGCCGTCTCCGCCCTCCGTCGTCTCCGCTCCGGCCACCATCTCATCGTGGTCAGGTAACCCTCCTCCCTCTGCCTCTCTTCTCCTCTCTTCCTCCTCTCCTTAGCTAGTAGTGTATAATAATGGGAATTGGAGCTCATTAAGTTAGCCATGGTTGGGTGTCGGTATATTCAGGCGCAAGCTCTCGTGATTTTGTTTACTTCTATACTAGTACTACTCTCCATTGAGTAAACCCTAGATCAATTGGGCCACACACATTAAATAATCTGGAACTATTGGGTTAACCCGAACTTAATTTTGTGATGGTGCATTAGGAGGATCAGGAGGCAAGTTGCAGAACTGCAAGTGGCAAGAAGAAGAGCAGCAAGCATTAGATGCTTGCACTCCTGCTCTTATTTGCTTTTGAAGCAAAGTTTTTTTCCTAGCTGGAATAACACAGTAAAAAAGAAGTGTCTGAACAAGCTATTGCTTTTTGCTGTGAATGTGCAGGTGTTCCTGGGCTGAGGGAGAGGATAGAGGCACGAGGAGGAGAAGAGCACCTGGACCAGAGGTGAGAATGAATGAGCTGGTGTTTAAACCATGGCTAACTTAATTTGTGTTTGGGGTTGGAGCTGGGAAAGAGAGACAGAGGGATAGGAGGGGGGAGGGGAAAGAGAAATGTTTATTTTAGGGTTTAATTAGACTCAAGATTCTGGTGTTGAACCCTGTTGTGTTGCTTCTAGAAATAATATAAAAGCTGTGAAAAAGAAATCTGTGGAGTTGGCACTTTACATAAGGTTGTAGATCATTGTAGTGTCCTAATGTCTAAGACTATTGCATTGGAGGTTCATCTTGCAAACATATCAGAACTTGCAAACATTTTATTACTTGTTGCATTGGAGGTTCATCTTGTCTTGAGGCAAACAAATCAGCATTGGAGGCTCATCTTTGAGGCTCATCTTTATTACATATCAGAGCTTGCAAACAAATCTGTGAAAGACTTGTAAAGTTGCTAGGTTTTGTCTCCGACCATTGTGTCGTGATGAATTTACAGGTACTCCAAGAGGCCCTTGAGTTTGCCGGAATGTCGATTAACTTCCGTTTTGGCAAATTCGGGTACTCCATATGTCCTATTTTCAGCAAAGGTCATGCTGAAATTTTCCGTGAATTTTAGCATGACTTTGCTAAAAATAGGACATATGGGGTACTTGCGACTAATGCATGGGCCGGGGTATCTTAGTACTTAGTTAAGTAGGATCAACTGCCCCGCCATTCTTGCTGCATTAAACCATAGGTGGCAATAGAGCCAAGTGATTAGGCCCAACTTAGAATTCTCCTTAGCATCGATAAACCCTAGATGATAAACCCAACATAGGTGGCAATAGAGCCAAGTGATTAGTGCCAAGTGATTAGGCCCAACCTAGGGTGCCTCGGCATCGATAAACCCTAAATGATGAAAACCTAACTCGGCTTCTATACGGTGCCTCGGTGTCGATGAGAACCTAAATGGTGTACGCTTAGGCTTTTAGGGTGCCTCGGTGTCAACAAACCCTAAATGATAAAAGCTTAGCTTTTAGGATGCCTCGGTGTCGAAAAACCCTAAATGATGAGACCATGATCTTGTTCCTTGACAATAACCAACTTTTTGACCAATTTTTTTTCCTATTTAGAGTGAAACATGGCCCACAATGATGAGGCCGGCGGTTCGGGCGGCAAGCAATTCTGGGAGTTGTCCCAGGAGTTGGAGGAAGAACCTCACCGCTATGAGGATGCCGCGGAAGACACTGATCCTGACTACACAACCCCTAGTGGCGTCGGGGATGACACCACTGATGATGGCACCGCGGATGCCACCACTGATGATGGCGGCGCACGCACAGATGGCAGCCAACCGAAGAGGCAACGGAAGGACCGGTGCCCGAGCGTGCTCGGCACCGTCAGGGAGGAATTTACTGAAGTGAACTCCGATGGGCATCCGACGGCGCCCAAACACGTAGTCAAGGGGTACTCGGTTCAGCTCGGGTGCATTCTCCAGAGCACCGTCTCGATCAACACCGAGAACCTAAGGCATAAGGACCGAGGGAATTTGCGCAGCCTCCTCTTCACGAAGCTGCACGAACGATACAAGTTCCCCGCTGAGTTTGCAAACACACGCCTCTCAGGGAATAAAGTGAACGGTGCCGCCCTCACGATGATGAGCACGACCCTGTCTACTTGGAAAAGCATGGTGAAGGCAATGATTGAAAAAGGTGATAGTTATGAGAAGATCAAGGCGAAATATCCTTTGATGAGCAAAGATGACTACAAGGAGTTCAAGATCAAGTGCGAGAGCAGCGCAACCTCCGAATCAAGTCAATGGGGGAAACAAATGCGGAAGTTGAACTTAGGGGTCCACCAACTCGGTCCCAGCGGTTACAGAGTGGTGGAGCCTATATGGGACAAGGAGGACGCGGAGTGTGCCGAGAAGGCCTACCGCCCCACTTCGAGAAATACCGTGACAAGCAGACCAGGAACTTTCTCAGGGCCCGGTACAAGGAGGACCCGGTAACAAAGGAGCTTACCACGGATCCGAAGACCAAGGCGCTTGAGCTTGTTCTGGTAAGGAATACACCCCCGCGTAATTAGCTCCATATGGTTGCATTCTAATTAATCCCCAATATTTCTAAATGGTTCACGTTCCTTCCACAGGACAATGAAAGCATTAGCGCGGGGTCGTCTTAGAGCTCCCCTTTTGACACCCCTTTAAATAGGGCGTTGAACGTAATGAAAAACAAGGATAAGCTTAGTAAGCCGATGTTAGCTGGTCGTGTGGCCGGCAAAGGCTTGTCCACAAAATGGTCGTCATACTATACCGCTGGTGGGCGAAAGGAGAAAAAGACCAGCTCGGAAAGCCAGTCGCGCGAGGTTGAAGTACTCAAGGCACAAGTGGCACGGATTCCGGAGATTTTCCAAGAGCAAGTGCAACAACAACTGGGAACGACGCTCAACGCCATGGTGCCTACGTTGATTCATCGGCTGACGACGTGGATTGCGGGCGGCCAACAGGGGCCTCCCCCAGTTCCCAGCTTCATGGCCAGCAACTCACACAACATGCAGGCGATGCCATTGGTGTCTCTGGCGGCACCATTGGTGTCTCCGGCGGAGGCGATATTCGTGTCTCCAGCACCGGCACGGGCATTGGAGCTTAATGCACCCAGGTGTACGCCGGCTGGCACCTCACCAGCAAGCGGCCCCTCCGTCAGTTGCACGCCCGCCGTTGGAGGTGCCTCGACATTAGCCGAGCTCGACGGCATCATGGTAACTAAGCCTCTCGGCCGATGACTTCATCTCCTTGCCTTTGACTGGGCATCCTTGACGCCCTACATGTTTTCGCAGGGCGCCGCCGACATTCCTTGCACTCTCCTGCACTTCGTGGGGGGCGAGTTGGTCGATGTCGCCAAGGGCAGAATCGTTCAACCGGGCAACCCCGTGGTCCATGGTAATCCGATGCCACCCACAGTGTATAGGGTTGAAGTGGTTCGGGTGCTGCCAGGCTGCGACGAGCTGTTACCTCCGATTCGACCTGCTGGGGCCGATGAAGAAGATGAGATGACCCTCAGTGCCTGCGTAAGCTGGCCCCTGCTTTGGCCGAAGAGCCAGATTCGTTTGGGGGCGGGGGACACCACCCCACAGACAAGATCGCCAGTCGTGCCGGCGCCAAGCCATGGCAAGAACGCCGCAACGCTACCGGACATGCCGGACATCCCTATGGCACAGGATCCGGACATGCATATGGCACAGGATCCGGACGACGACAACAACGACGATGGTACATTTACCAATGTCGATAAGTACTTTGCCGAACATGGGTACAGTGATGAGTTCTGCGGGCCTCCTTCTCAAGAACCCAACCAAGACGACCACGATCTAGCTGGTACGGCGGAGAAACCCAATTGCAACAGGCGTCATCAGGAGTTCAGTTCTTAGGAGACGCCTCCAGCTGTCGCCTTCACCGAGCCTCAGATAGCTGAGGTGCCAAATATTATCAGCCCCAACATGCTCAAGAAGGCGGTCTGTGAGCAGAACTCGGTCCCATTACAACAGATCAAGAAGAAGGGACGGAAACGAAAGGCTAAAAAGGGTGCCGGTGCAAGCCAGCCGGCACCGAGTATGATCCGTGCTCAGGACGGGCCACCTTCACCTAAGGATATCTCGAGGAGGGTGCATGTGGCAGGTAGGGCGATGCTACTGACAAATATGCTCAATGCTGCAACCAGTGTTATGCGGAGTCTGCATGACAGTGTTCTTTCTTTGGAGAAGCGGTGTCTCGGAGAGAATGATGTGGCATACCCGGTTTTCATGGCCAAGGTGCCAGAGGGCAAGGGCTTTGTGGATGGCGCCATCGGGGGTATGATTGTCCTGCGGTTTGATGACATCTTTGCTATGGTTAACCTTCATCTGCTGCACTACACCTTCGTTCGGCTGTTTTCGCTGAGTATGGAGATGCGGATCATTAGAGACAAGACCCCGGACATCGTGATAGTCGACCCCTTCTACATGCGTGCCAAGCTCTTGGGCAGCGCTGGGGACCGCCAAGTCGCGAGTTCACACCTCGAAGGCATCATTCTGGCAAACCCAGATAAGGATAACTTCCTCGTGTCTTACTTTCCCGAGTAGGTCATCCCTTAACCGCCCTGAAACAAATGATTTCTTAGATTTCGATCATTCTTTCTTTTTTCTAACATTCCATGTTCTGTGTAGTGACACACATTGCACACTCATCCTCTTAAGCCCGAAATATTCCATGGCCACATATTTCGACCCGAACCGTGACTCCAAGATAGACTACACAAATATCAAGAAAGTTCTTGATGATGTTCTCCCTGGCTATGCCAAATCTGGAGGCACCTTCACCAGGCCAGTTCGTAGGTACGGCAGGCACGTGTTCGCCCACAATACTAAGTTCTGCTGCGTCAAGCAGCCACCTGGCGGCCAGAAGGATGCCTACTACGGCCTCCATCACATGCGGGCGATCATACGGGACCATCATCACCTTCTGGTACCAGATAATCTCAAGGATTGGGCCGCGAGCTTGTCGGCAATCCAGGATGCGGACATCAGACAAGAATTCTTTTGCATCCAGTCGAAGTTAGCGGAAATCATCCATCAAGATGTCCTTCATACCTCGGGGCAGTTCTACCTCAGATATCAACCGTCCAACAGTGAGATAGACACAACGCTACAAATGCAGGCTGACAACGCCCGCGATTTCATGACCATCACGATAGACGACAGCTTCATCCATGCTCCGGTCCCATGAGTCGAGTCGAAAGTAGTGATGCTATGTGTAGTTCTGAAACATTGATTGGCTCATGTTGTAATTAAACTTCAATGAATTGTATGTCTCTTTGGTTTGGACAGTCGTTCAACTTAGATGTAATCGATGCTATTTATTAGTAGGACCATGAATCGTGCTATCAATGTCTTGCTTTTCTCTTTCGATCCTTTTGTTGCATACTTATATATTGCTTATTTATTGTCTGTTGTTTGGCTTGTGCATAGAGATGCCGTCGTATGTCGTGTACAAGGGTAAGGTTCCTGGAGTCTACGACGACTGGGAGGAGTGTCGGAGACAGGTTCACCGTTTCAGCGGTAACAGTTACAAAGGGTATACCACTAGGGTGGAGGCGAAATCTAGATATGCCCGCTATCTAGCGGGAGAGAGGAGGGAGCGTTGGAGGAACTGGATGAAGACCAGTTTCATCGTGATGATGCTCATCGTGATGACCGCAGCTTTCTTCTATGTGATGGTAGTTTAGATGATCGATATCGACTTGTAATGTAAAGACAAACTCGCTACTCGCGGTCTCGAGACTTGTAATGTTTTATCTTTGTTCGGTCTTTTGAATTCAGAGACTAATATGATGAATTGTATTCAGAGACTAATCTTCTATTGTATTCGATGAATCTGCTGTTGCTGTGTGTTGCTGTCTATATTCTGTCCAATAATATATTTTGTAACCTGTGCAAAAATCAGAAAAGTAAAAAAAATAAAACCTAATATTCATACTAATGGCGCATCACCTCAAAGCGCGCCATTAGTATGACAAAGGATACTAATGGTGCATCACTACACAGTGCGCCATTAGTATGCCAAAGGATACTAATGGCGCATCACCCCATAGTGCGCCATTAGTATGCCAAAGCACGTGGGTAAATATGGCCCCCTGGGAGGCATACTAATGGCGCATGGTGGTCTATACTAATGGCGCACGACGTGGTGCGCCATTAGTATACCAGATACTAATGGCGCACTAGTGGTGCGCCATTAGTAAAAAATACTAGAGGCGTGGTACTAGTGGCGCACCAGTAGTGCGCCATTAGTAGGCAAAACTGGTGCGCCACTAGTAGGCCTTTTCCTAGTAGTGACAATTCTTCCAATGACTTCCGTTGGCTTGAGATCTTTGTAATTGGGCATCATTTGGATTAATGTGCACACGGTATCATATTTTCCATCCAAGGCTCTTAGGATCTTCTTGATGATGAATCTATCGGTCATCTCTTCACTTCCTAAGCCGGCAATCTCATTTGTGATGAGATCAAGCCTAGAGTACATTTCAGCGACACCTTCACCATCCTTCATCTTGAACTTGTCAAGTTGAATTTGAAGCACATCCAATTTGGATTCCTTGACGGAGTCGGTACATTCGCGCATATCATCAAAGTATGCCAAATTTCCTTTGCATTCCCAAGACGGCTGATTTTGTTGAATTCTTTGGGGCACAATCCGTTGAAGAGAATATCACAAGCTTGAGCATTGTATTGCAGCATCTTCAACTCTTCCGCGGTAGCTTCACAGTTCGGTTCTCTCCCATCAAAGAATTCACCTTGCAAGCCAATACACACAATAGCCCAAACGGCGGGGTTAATGTCCAAGAATATGCATTTTCATCTTATGCTTGAAACTAGCAAAATTAGTACCATCAATGTAAGGACCTCTACGGTGGTAATTTCCCTCACTAGACGCCATACTCTCCTAGGTTGTGAAACCAATGCTATGATTACCAAAAGCTATGCAAATCAAAGCAAATGGAGACCAAAGCTCTGATACCACTTGTAGGATCGAAAGTATGTCTAGAGGGGGGGGGGAGGTGATTAGACTACTTGACCAAATAAAAATCTAGCCTTTTCCCAATTTTAAGTCTTGGCAGATTTTAGCAACTTAGCACAATTTAAGTAATCAACCTACACATGCAATTCTAAGAGTATAGCAGCGGAATGTAAAACAATTGCATATGAAGGTAAAGGGGGAGGAGTTTGGAGGGAGCAAACACAATGTATACACGGAGATTTTTGGCATGGTTCCGATAGGTGGTGCTATCGTACATCCACGTTGATGGAGACTTCAACCAACAAAGGGTAACGGTTGCATGAGTCCATGGAGGGCTCCACCCATGAAGGGTCCATGAAGAAGCAACCTTGTCTATCCCACCATGGACATCGCCCACGAAGGACTTGCTTCACTAGGGTAGATCTTCATGAAGTAGGCGATCTCCTTGCCCGTACAAACTCCTTGGTCCAACTCCACAATCTTGACAGGGGCTCCCAAGTGACACCTAACCAATCTAGGAGGCACCACTTTCCAAAAGGTAATAGATGGTGTGTTGATGGTGAACTCCTTGCTCTTGTGCTTCAAATGATAGTCTCCCCAACACTCAACTCTCTCTCATAGGATTGGATTTGGTAGAAAGATTGGAAAGCAACTTGGGGAAGGCTAGAGATCAAGATTTATGTGGTTGGAATGGAATATCTCAACCTCAGCACAAGTGTAGGTGGTTCTCTCTCAAAAAATGTATGTTGGAAGTATAGGCATGTTCTGGTAGCTCTCTCCTCGAATGAAGAGTGGGTGGAGGGGTATATATAGCCTCCACACAAAATCTAACCATTACAGACAAATCACCAAACTCGGTGGGACCTAATTATAAAACTTGGCCAGACCGATTCAGTTCAAAATGTGAACGTTAGGATTTTTGGTGGGTCCGACATGTCAACTCGGTGGGACCAATTCCATTAGGGTTAGGGCATAACGTAATCTCGGTGAGACCGATTACACAAACTCGGTGGGACCAATTTTGGTAATAGACAAACAGAGAGTTGTCAGGCAAACTCGGTGGGACCGATTCACTCATCTCGGTTAGACCAAAATGTTACGAAGGGGAAACAAATAGTTTGCATTGCAATCTCGGTGGGACCGATCGCTCATCTCGGTTGGACCGAAACATTACGAAGGGAAACATAGAGGTTGCAATCCCATCTCGGTGAGATCGAGATCCCTATCGGTGGGACCGAAGTGACTAGGGTTTGTGGCAGTGGCTATGTCAAGTGAACTCGGTGGCGCCGGATAGAAGATTTCAGTGAGGCCGAGTTTGACTTTTGGTTTGGGACATATGTGGATATGAGAAAGTAGTTGAGGGTTTTTGGAGCATATCACTAAGCATTTTGAGCAAGTGACTCATTAAGCAACACCTCACCCCCTTTTAATAGTATTGGCTTTTCCTATGGACTCAATGTGATCTTGGATCACTAAAAGTAAAATGTAGAGTCTTGTGCTTTGAGCTTGAGCCAATCTTTTGTCCTTAGCATTTTGAGGGGTCCACTTTCTAATCCATGCCATGCCAATCACTGAGCTTTCCTGAAATATTTATCTTAAAATAACATTAGCTCAATGAGCTATATGTTGTTAGGAATTACCAAAAACACCCAGGGATAGTTGCACTTTCAACGCATATGCAAATGTACCATTGATTACATACAACAAGTCATCAACCCACAACGACAACGAGGATACACATTGGATTATAGATCATTTCCAACAAAACATTCTAGTAAAGTAAAGTTTTTCTCACACGACAAATAACAAAGCAATGAAATGAACTTCAGCTCAACCACTCGTCGATTTTGGAAATGCTTGCTTTGAACCAGAGTGATTCTCTGGGAAGGGCCAGCTACTGTCAATCTCAAAACCAATGCAGGACCGATCATCTAGGCTGAAGCGGCCTATGTCAAGACCCATATTGGGACGGTAGGGAAGCATAGCAATGTCCGAGGTATAGATACAATTGCTTCTCATAAATGGTAGTAACATTGTGTCAACAGCAGCTGAATCGCCTTCCACCATCATTGGATAGTTTTGTCCAAGACTTTCAATACTGAACCAGGGAGAAGGTGTTGGCGCTAGTAAACTAGTATCCATCCCGAATACCCTGCAACGGATGTTGGAATAGGTCCGAAGAGTGCGACCATGCTAGACAACACCTGCTTCCTTAGTAACATCAGCAGTGCCTTGTATACAGACAAGAAGAGGTGAACCATCAGAATAAGTTACCAGGCACCACTAAGTATATGGGTCCTGCTCGTCCTCATGCTCGTGATCATCAGCATCATCATCATCATCTTCCCCTTGGTTATATTTTTTTTTTCAAGTATAGGTGGTGGAATGTTCACAAGACCTTGGAAACACAAGAAGGTTATTTAATTAGTAAAGGGAAACTAGCTAACCCGCATGCATGTGGATGAAACAATTATAATTACTATTGAAGACAAACGTACCGAAAGCATGATGATTCCATGCAAAAATAGTGCCACGAGTGGTGGAAGCAAACACAAGAGCCTCGTATTGAATTGCATCACAGTACTCATCCGTGTACAGAAATTGATTTTTGAGCAATATCCATCGAGGCGTGGAAGTAAGGAAGGCAACAAGCTTGTCGAAGATAGCAACAACTTCATAGTTCGTGTAATCCCAAGAGAGGTTGGGAACTCGACAAATTGCTATCTTCCGTAGATGATGGTTACCATGATCGTACTTGAACTCACGTAGATCATCTGTGTGCTCAACCTCTGGGTAGCTTGAGATTTTTGGAAGTGGAACCCGTTGACGAGTGTACACATTCACAAGTTCCCACTCATAGTTGTACCCAATATAAACAACCCAATCTTCATTTGCGCCTACCCAAGCCTTGCCCTCAAGCGATGGCATCTTAACATCACGCGTATCATTATCAAGCAGCATCAACTTGCACAAGGCGAGGCTTCCCTTGTCCCCGCGCCAGTCACTAGGGTCACGGCGAAGAAGATAGGGGAGATCAAACCGCTCCTGGACCCTTGGGTTGCTTGTAATGATGTTATTAGTTGACTCGAGAATGGTTTTGAATGAACCTGCCATGCTAGCAAAGGTGATCACGTCTCACTGATCAATGAGTTCCTCCACTACGTCATCTTTTAGATTGGGGCAAGAATAATGGGGTCGTTTCTGGCCTGTTCCCTCCATGGAGAAGATGACCGAACAATGGCAGAAGGAAGGGTGAAGGCAAATGGAGGGAGGAAGAGCGTGCGACAACAGTTCCAAATCGAGAGGTGATACATCTCCGTCGTATCTATAATTTTTGATTGTTCCATGCCAAATTATTCAACTTTCATATACTTTTTGGCAACTTTTTATAATATTTTTGGGACTAACATATTGATCCAGTGCCTAGTGCCAGTTCCTGTTTGTTGCATGTTTTTTGTTTCGCAGTAAACCCATACCAAACGGAATAAAAACTGACGGAGATTTATTTTGGAATATTTATGAATTTTGGGAAGTGGAATCATCGCGAAACGGTGCCCGAGGGGGGCACGAGGTAGGGGGGCGCGCCCCAGGGTGTCAGGATAGAGATCGTGTTAAAATTTCAGCCCAATCGGAGATTTATTTCAGCACAAGGCGGTTGGAGCCCTTCTTTCGCCGCAAGAAAACTAATATCCGGATAGAGATCGTGTTAAAATTTCAGCCCAATCGGAGTTATGGATCTCCGGGAATATAAGAAACGGTGAAAGGGAAGAATCTGAGAATGCAGAACCATAGAGAAACAAAGAGATAGATCCAATCTCGGAGGGGCTCTCGCCCCTCCCATGCCATGGAGGCCAAGGACCAGAGGGGAAACCCTTCTCCCATCTAGGGAGGAGGTCAAGGAAGAAGAGGAAGAATGGGTCCCCTCTCCCCCTCTCCTCCGGTGGCGCAGGAACGCCGCCGTGGCCATCATCATCATCACTGCGATCTTCGACAACACCTCCGCCATCTTCACCAACATCTCCATCACCTTCCCCCCTCTATCTACAACGGTCCACTCTCCCGCAACCCGCTGTACCCTCTACTTGAACATGGTGCTTTATGCTTCATATTATTATCCAATGATGTGTTGGCATCCTATGATGTCTGAGTAGATTTTCGTTGTCCTATCGGTGGTTGATGAATTGCTATGATTTATTTAATTTGCTTGTGGTTATGTTGTTGTCCTTTGGTGCCCATCATATGATTGCGCGCGTGGATCACACCATAGGGTTAGTTGTATGTTGATAGGACTATATATTGGAGGGCAAGAGTGACAGAAGCTTCAACCTAGCATAGAAATTGATGCATACGGGATTGAAGGGGGGCCAATATATCTTAATGCTATGGTTGGGTTTTACCTTAATGAACATTAGTATTTGCGGATGCTTGCTAATAGTTCCAATCATAAGTGCATAGAATTCCAAGTCAGGGATGACATGCTAGTAGTGGCCTCTCCCACATAATACTTGCTATCGGTCTAGTAAAGTAGTCAATTGCTTAAGGGACAATTTCGCAACTCCTACCACCACTTTTCCACACTCGCTATATTTGCTTTATTGCTTCTTTACTTACAACAGCCCCTACCTTTTATTTACTTGCTCTTTATTATCTTGCAAACCTATCCAACCACACCTACAAAGTACTTCAAGTTTCATACTTTTTCTAGGTAAAGCGAACGTCAAGCGTGCGTAGAGTTGTATCGGTGGTCGATAGAACTTGAGGGAATATTTGTTCTACCTTTAGCTCCTCGTTGGGTTCGACACTTTTACTTATCGAAAACTGTTGTGATCCCCTATACTTGTGGGTTATCAAGACCTTTTTCTGGCGCCGTTGCCGGGGAGCAATAGCGTGGGGTGAATATTCTCGTGTGTGCTTGTTTGCTTTATCACTAAGTAATTTTTATTTGCTGTTCTTAGTTGTTTTCTATCTTTAGTTATGTGTAGGAAACGCAAAATACCAAAAAAATTAGTTGTACCTACTGAACCAATGGTTAAAGAACCAATCAAAATCTATCACACTTCTGAAGCTTATTACTTGGATCATCTTCGATCCCTATGTGCTCGTGCTGAAACCCCAACTAGCTTAGTTGAGGGAAAATCGTTAGATGAGCATGCTTGTTATGTGCGACACCGTATATCTGAAAAAGGGAAACTATTATGGGGTCAAATTCAACGTTTGCAATGCTATGCTTGGAATTTATGTGAAATATATGATTTTACTTGTTGTTCTGAAAACCCTAAGAAACACCTTCCCTATCAATGTGAGTTTAGTGACAATGGAATCGTATCTTCGTATGCTAAGGGTGTTTACAATTACTATGATGTTCAACAAATTGAAGAATTTGTTGCTTTTGAGGGTGCTTATGAAGTTGCTTCTTTGATTGAAAAGTATGATGCTACTTTTCACAAATCTGAAAAATTTGCTATACTTAAATATTGCTATGATAATTATGCTTCTAATACCTATGTTAAACAATATATTGAGGAATACTCCGCTGTCCAAGAAGAGACTAATATTTTGCAGGAGTCTATGGAAGAAGAAATTGATGAAACTGTGTGCTCATTGGATGAAAAAGATGAGGAAGAGAGCGAAGAACAAAAGGAGGAAGAGCAGATTGATCAACCATGCCCACCTTCTAATGAGAGTAACTCTTCAACTCATACATTGTTTAATTTCCCTTCGTGCTTACTGAAGGATGAATGCTCTGATAATTGCTATGATCCCGTCGATTCTTTTGAAATATCCCTTTTTGATGATTCTTGCTATGCTTGTGGCCAAGATGCCAATATAAATTATGCTTATGGAGATGAACTTGCTATAGTTCCTTATGTTAAACATGAAATTGTTGCTATTGCAACCACGCATGATAGTCCTATTATCTTTTTGAATTCTCCAAACTACACTATATCGGAGAAGTTTGCACTTATTAAGGATTACATTGATGGGTTGCCATTTATCGTTGCACATGATGATTTTGATAGATATAATATGAATGCGCTTGATGCTCCAACTTGCAATTATTATGAGAAAGGAACTATATCTCCACCTCTCTATGTTTCCAATATGATAAAATTGCAAGAAACTGTTTATACTATGCATTGGCCTTTACTATGTGTGCATGAATTGTTCTTTTATGACATGCCGATGCATAGGAAGAGAGTTAGACTTCGTCATTGCTTGATATATGTTACTTTGTGCTCACTACTAAATTTCAAATAATTGCTAATTAAAATTGGCTTTGATATACCTTGGGATCCGGGTGGATCCATTACTTGAGCACTATATGCCTAGCTTAATGGCTTTAAAGAAAGCGTTGCTAGGGAGAAAACCAGGAAGTTTTAGAGAGTCATTTATTTCTGTTGAGTGCTTTCATATAGTTTAAAAACAACAAAAATAAAGAGGGGAACCCAAAACTTTTTCAAAAAGAAAGGCGAAAGTGAGAAAGACAAGCACCGTTGAAGTGGGAGAGCTCCTTGAACTTTGTTCATGCTCACGGCAACTTTGTGAATCTTGATTACAGAAACTTTTCAACAAAAATAATTATCCCCTTGTACAATTCCATTTTATTATAAAAATAATGTGCCAAGGTTTGCCTTTAGGATGTTTACATTTGCTTGATGGTTTGTACGGTGCAGGACAGAAACTTTGGCTGTAGTGCGCGATTTTACATTTTTAGCTGGAACGGCAAATGGTTCTGATTCTTTTTGCACTGTCTTCCTATACAAATTTTCTATTTTTCCCAATTTTGGTAGAATTTTTCAAGTATCATAAGTATGGTGAATGTTCAGATTATTACAGACTGTTCTGTTTTAGACAGATTCTGTTTTTGATGCATAGTTTGCTTGTTTTGATGAAACTATCAATTTATATCAGTGGATTAAGCCATGAAAAAGTTATATTACAGTAGACACAAAAACAAAATATGAATTGTTTTTGCAACAGTACGTAGAGTAGTGATTTGCTTTATTATACTAACGGATCTTACCGAGTTTTCTGTTGAAGTTTTGTGTGGATGAAGTGTTCCATGATTGAGAAGGTCTCGATGTGAGAAGAAGGAAGAGAGGCAAGAGCTCAAGCTTGGGGATGCCCAAGGCACCCCAAGTAAATATTCAAGGAGACTCAAGCGTCTAAGCTTGGGGATGTTGGGAAGGCATCCCCTCTTTCTTCAACAAATATCGGTATGTTTTCGGATTCGTTTCGTTCATGCGATATGTGCAAGTCTTGGAACGTCTTTTGCATTTAGGTTTTTAATTTTATTTTTATGCACCATGCTGGTATGAGATAGTACTTGGTTGATTTATAGAATGCTCATTGCACTTCACTTATATCTTTTGAGTATGGCTTTATAGAATGCTTCATGTGCTTCGCTTATACCATTTGAAGTTTGGATTGCCTGTTTCTCTTTACATAGAAAACCGCCATTTGTAGAATGCTCTTTTGCTTCACTTATATTTGTTAGAGCACGGGCATATCTTTTGTAGAAAGAATTAAACTCTCTTGCTTCACTTATATCTATTTAGAGAGATGATAGGAATTGGTCATTCACATGGTTAGTCATAAAATCCTACATAAAACTTGTAGATCACTGAATATGATATGTTTGATTCCTTGCAATAGTTTTGCGATATAAAGATGGTGATATTAGAGACATGCTAGTGAGTAGTTGTGTATTGTAGAAATACTTGTGTTGAAGTTTGTGATTCCCGAAGCATGCACGTATGGTGAACCGTTATGTGATGAAGTCGGAGCATGATTTATTTATTGATTGTCTTCCTTATGAGTGGCGGTCGGGGACGAGCGATGGTCTTTTCCTACCAATCTATCCCCCTAGGAGCATGCGCGTAGTACTTTGTTTCGATGACTAATAGATTTTTGCAATAAGTATGTGAGTTCTTTATGACTAATGTTGAGTCCATGGATTATACGCACTCTCACCCTTCCACCATTGCTAGCCTCTCTAGTACCGCGCAACTTTCGCCGGTACCATAAACCCACCATATACCTTCCTCAAAACAGCCACCATACCTACCTATCATGGCATTTCCATAACCATTCCGAGATATATTGCCATGCAACTTCCATCATCATATACATGACTTGAGCATTCATTGTCATATTGCTTTGCATGATCGTAAGATAGATGGCATGATGTTTTCATGGCTTGTCCGTTTTTTGATGTCATTGCTACGCTAGATCATTGCACAACCCGGTACACCGCCGGAGGCATCCATATAGAGTCATACTTTGTTCTAGACATTGAGTTGTAATATTGAGTTGTAAGTAAATAAAAGTGTGATGATCATCATTATTAGAGCATTGCCCCAGTAAGGAAAGGATGATGGAGACTATGATTCCCCCATAAGTCGGGATGAGACTCCGGACGAAAAAATAATAAAAAAAGAGAGAAAGGCCAAAAAAGAGAAGGCCCAAAAAAAGAGAAAAAAAAGAAAACAAAAAATGAGAGAAAAAGAGAGAAGGGGCAGTGCTACTATCCTTTTTCTACACTTGTGCTTCAAAGTAGCACCATGTTCTTCATATAGAGAGTCCCTTGAGTTATCACTTTCATATACTAGTGGGAATTTTCATTATAGAACTTGGCATGTATATTCCGATGATGGGCTTCCTCAAATGCCCGAGGTCTTCATGAGCAAGCAAGTTGGATGCACACCCACTTAGTTTCAGTTAGAGCTTTCATACACTTATAGCTCTAGTGCATCCGTTGCATGGCAATCCCTACTCACTCACATTGATATCTATTGATGGGCATCTCCATAGCCCGTTGATACGCCTAGTCGATGTGAGACTATCTTCTCCTTTTTGTCTCCTCCACCATCATATTCTATTCCACCTATAGTGCTATGTCCATGGCTCACGCTCATGTATTGCGTGAAAGTTGAAAAAGTTTAAGAATGTCAAAAATATGAAACAATTGCTTGGCTTGTCATTGGGGTTGTGCATGATTTGAATATTTTGTGTCGTGAAGATGGAGCATAGCCAGACTATATGATTTTGTAGGGATAACTTTCTTTGGCCATGTTATTTTGAAAATACATGATTGCTTTATTAGTATGCTTGAAGTATTATTTTCTTAATGTCAAAGGATAGACTATTGCTTTGAATCACTCGTGTCTTAATATTCATGCCATGATTAGACATATGATCAAGATTATGCTAGGTAGCATTCCACATCAAAAATTATCTTTTTTATCATTTACCTACTCGATGACGAGTAGGAATTAAGCTTGGGGATGCTGATACGTCTCCGTCGTATCTATAGTTTTTGATTGTTCCATGCCAATATTATTCAACTTTCATATACTTTTTGGCAACTTTTTATACTATTTTTGGGACTAACAAATTGATCCAGTGCCCAGTGCTAGTTCTTGTTTGTTGCATGTTTTTTGTTTCGCAGAAAACCCATACCAAACGGAGTCCAAACGGAATAAAAACTGACGGAGATTTATTTTGGAATATTTATGAATTTTGGGAAGTGGAATCATCGCGAGACGGTGCCCGAGGGGGGCACGAGGTAGGGGGGCGCGCCCTAGGGTGTCAGGCGCGCCCCTGACCCTCGTGGCCACCCCGTAAGGCGGTTCGAGCCCTTCTTTCGCCGCAAGAAAACTAATATCCGGATAGAGACCGTGTTAACAGCCCAATCGGAGTTACGGATCTCCGGGAATATAAGAAACGGTGAAAGGGAAGAATCTGAGAATGCAGAACCAGAGAGAAACAGAGAGATAGATCCAATCTTGGAGGGGCTCTCGCCCCTCCCATGCCATGGAGGCCAAGAACCAGAGGGGAAACCCTTCTCCCATCTAGGGAGGAGGTCAAGGAAGAAGAGGAAGAAGGGGGCCCCTCTCCCCCTCTCATCCGGTGGCGCCGGAACGCCGCCGTGGCCATCATCATCATCACCGCGATCTTCACCAACACCTCCGCCATCTTCACCAACATCTCCATCACCTTCCCCCCTCTATCTACAGCGGTCCACTCTCCCGCAACCCGCTGTACCCTCTACTTGAACATGGCGCTTTATGCTTCATATTATTATCCAATGATGTGTTGCCATCCTATGATGTCTGAGTAGATTTTCGTTGTCCTATCGGTGGTTGATGAATTGCTATGATTTATTTAATTTGCTTGTGGTTATGTTGCTGTCCTTTGGTGCCCATCATATGATTGCGCGCGTGGATCACACCATAGGGTTAGTTGTATGTTGATAGGACTATATATTGGAGGGCAAGAGTGACAGAAGCTTCAACCTAGCATAGAAATTGATGCATACGGGATTGAAGGGGGGCCAATATATCTTAATGCTATGGTTGGGTTTTACCTTAATGAACATTAGTACTTGCGGATGCTTGCTAATAGTTCCAATCATAAGTGCATAGAATTCCAAGTCAGGGATGACATGCTAGCAGTGGCCTCTCCCACATAATACTTGCTATCGGTCTAGTAAAGTAGTCAATTGCTTAAGGGACAATTTCGCAACTCCTACCACCACTTTTCCACACTCGCTATATTTACTTTATTGCTTCTTTACTTACAACAGCCCCTACCTTTTATTTACTTGCTCTTTATTATCTTGCAAACCTATCCAACCACACCTACAAAGTACTTCTAGTTTCATACTTGTTCTAGGTAAAGCGAACATCAAGCGTGCGTAGAGTTGTATCGGTGGTCGATAGAACTTGAAGGAATATTTGTTCTACCTTTAGCTCCTCGTTGGGTTCGACACTCTTACTTATTGAAAACTGTTGCGATCCCCTATACTTGTGGGTTATCAAGAGGGAAAGGCGAAGAGGCGGTGGACAGTTGCCACGGTACAAGAAGAGGCTAGTGTGGAGCGAATGGTTGCCACAGAGGTCACACACTAACGACAAGGCCTAGTGAAACACATGCCATATATCGTACACACCTTGATCCGACTGACCATTTCTTTTGTGTTGTCTAATTACAACACTACAAAAAAAGACACATCCGTGACATTTTGGGACGAACGAATTTTTTTTGTCATACATATGACACTTCTATGACGATAATTGTGACAAAACCCGGTATCATCATAGATGTGGTGGGCTCCTACTTCTATGACAAAAAATCATGATAGAAAATGGGCTTTTCGTCCTGGACGGGCCGGAGACGCAGTTGCATGACATTCTTTGGGCCATCCATGACGGAAAAAACCATGGTAGAAGCGAGGGCGAGGAAAATTTCGGGGAGTTCCCGGTTACGGTGGGAGGTCGGGGCCCGAGCGATGCGCGTTTCTCTCATACACGTACGCGCGTGTGTGCGAGGCGTTGGATCTAACTGAATCCGAGCAAGGCGTTGGGCTCTAACTGAACCCGAGCGATTGCACTGCAGGCTACGTGTTACTGAAACCGAGCGATCGATCGATGGCTGTTAACTGAACCTGTCGAGGATATACCCCGCGGTATGACCCGGCTGGAGTTGTAAACCGTCTGGGACTTGGTAAACCGGCGGATGGTAAACCGGCGGAGAGTTAAGACAGAGTGTCAAGACAGATGGCTAAGACAGACGGTAAACTGGCTGGTGTTAAACCGGCAAACATTGTTAAACCGGCAGACAATGTTAAACCGGCAGACAATGTTAAACCGGCAGACGTTAAGAAGCCCAGGAAGGGAAGTCAAAATAGTTTAAGTTAAAGTCCGAGTTGGACTCCACATGTAACCCGCCCCTTCAACATATATAAGGAGGGGCAGGGCTCCTCAAAGGGGGACAAGAAAACAACAATCTTAGGGCTAGACACAAAGAGGAGAGCCGGTTTACGGCGACTCTCTCGTGATGATAATGAGACCTAGCCTCAAACAACATGTAGGGTTGTTACCGGATGATATTTCCCGGGGCCCGAAGCTGTCTAAATCCCTGTCTTGTGTTGCATCTCTCGATTCCGCTCAACCCCTCTCAAGCTACCACATAGATGCGTTGGCCTCACGACTAAGTCCTCACACTAGAACATCTGCCGTGACAAAACCACGACAGTTGGCGCCCACCACGGGGCTGTCACACGGTGGTGTTGAGTTTTGAAGGGATATCTCCTATGGATCGAGAAGCTCGCGATTGGATAGATGAAGAAGAGCCGACACGGAGCAGTTGTCAGGATAACCCGGCACACAGGAAATCGGGATCAAGAGTTAGGGTTGCATCTATGCGTTTTCACATCCTACAGCCTGCCGAAAGCCGGCAAGAGAAGTATTTTCAGCGCGTTGTCGCGCCGCTGATCCGCTGAGACTGACAAGAGATCAAGCTCGCCGAGATAAGCTGCCGCTTCATGGTAATCTGCGAGTCGCCGGCGCTACTTCAAGTGCAGTCGTTCGAGTCCGAGATAACTGGAAATAACAATCACGGTTCACGGATCATGCACGACGGCGGTTTGAGGCCTCCAGATCAACCTAGCATGTACCTATGAGGAATGAAGTATCCACAATACTGATCGCGAACACAGGCGTATGTCAATAATGCCTGATGGATACCCATGCTCATATATGTGAAAAGCCCATGTGTAATCATTGTACTTGCGAGGATTCCAGGGAAGGATTTAAATATGTTAAAAAATATATATGATGAGCGGGGGGCTCGAACACGGGACTCCAACACTGCAGGCGGCCTCGCTAGCTCCCGCCGTTGACTCTGTCACAAATGTTACCATTGCTCCATCGCCCTAGTGGCTGGCTTCGGTGTTGGACTGCTACCATTGAACCGCCCTATTACTCCTTCTAGGGCTGCCGGTTCATTAAGCTGCCGCGTTCAGGCTGGCCCGACTTCGTTCCAAGTCGCCCTCGAACCGCTGCCGAACCACCGCGGTCATGGCCTCGCCCTGTCTTTGACATGCAATGAGCCGCCGCTGCCCGCTTGCATGCTGGCCCGACTCCGATTCCAACCCACCTTTGCCAGAGAAAATTTCGAATCACCGAAGGCCCAAGCAGCGTGTCATGATCCGGACTCAGGATTCGATTACGACCCGGATTCGCCATCGCCGAGTCGCCCCCGGCCTGTTTTCAGCCGCCTCTGCCGCGGGCTTGTGCCGAGCTGCTGCCTCGTCAACACAGTCTCGCACCTTGAACCGCCTTGCGTTTCTGCGCCCACTATTCGGCCGTGGCCTCGCTCCGAGCCGCCGCTGACGTGCCTTTGCCGAGCTGCCCGCGTGCTCAGACAAACCGCTTTGGCCAGAGCCAGCGCTACCTCGGCTCGCCACTTGCGGCTGTCTCCTCCGCATTGGCCCGGATGCGCCTCGCGGCCGCGGCCGCCCGTTTGTTTTGCCGCGAACCGCCCGCATGCCTACTGGCCTGGTTCCGTACGTCACTCTGCCGGGCCGTTCTGCCTCTCTGCATGGTCACCTCGATGATTCGGCCTCACTATTTTAAACTGACGCATCCGAACCACGGCTCCTTGGTCTTACCGCCGCCGCATGATCACCACCCTCACGGCTGTACCAAGCTATTTCGCCCGTGGCCTTTCCAAATCGTCGGGTTAGTACATCGCCACGCACATGCACAAGTTCTTAGAAAACTTGTTCGGATTAAGTGCTATTTTACAAAGTGTTACTGGACAAATCTGAGGTGCTCCATCAGTCAAAATTCGTGGTCAAAGACAGTTGTCGTTGTGCCATGCCGTTTCAGCTTGCCGCCGGATCAGCCGTGCCTCACCACTAAGTCGCCATGGCCTCTCATTGCCTCTGGCCTGGACTGCGCTTCCGTTAAATCACCGCTCGCTCCGACAAAGAAGGAGCCCTACCCCTACCTGCTCGTGGCCTCTCCGACTTTAAACTGGCCACCTGCGTTGAGCCACTGGCCAAGGATTGCCGAGAGCCGCCGAGGGCTCCGCCTCACCTGCGAGTCGCCGCTCCCGCCTTGGTGAATCGCCGGCATGACAACCCGCCTCGGTGACTCGCCCGTCCTTACCGGTTTAAACCGCCACAACGCTTCTCCTCTACTGGATCTCATCTATCTCGCATTGAACCAGCCACGGCCACCGGGTCTCCACCATGGTTGAGGTGCCAGCGCTACTTCACCATGCCTCTTCAAACCAGCGTCGTCGCGGAGACACCACTTTGACCCGCCGAGGCACCCTTACTCCGCTTACACGGCTACATCTGGAGCGGCCTTCGCGACCCAGCCTCGCTGCTTTAAACCAGTGCGCCGAGATGCCGCCTCCAAGTCGTGATGGCCGCGTGCCGTTCTAAACTACAAGCCGCCTCCACCCGAGGGCCGGGCCGTCGAACGAGTCGCCAAAATCGCTTCCGCTGCCCTCCTGCTAAACCGCCAAATTGCCTCCGCTAAATCGACATCGCCACCGAACCGCCCTGACGAGTCGCTGGCCGTGCTTTCGCTGTCCCGATGCTCTAAACCGGCCTTGCGCCGCAACACTCTGAAGCCCTGCCCGGGCCGCTGTCACCTACAGTTCGTTTGACGCCTCTACTAACGTGGGCTGCCTCCGCCTTGCCTTATCGCTGCATCCCGAGAAGGCTTGCTGCAGCACTCCTCCTCGCCGGGGGTCTCCTTGATGTCCGCGGCCCCTCTGCTGCTGCACCGGCCACTATGGAATCGAATCCGCCACCGCCTCGCCTTCTGCTCCAAACTGCTTCCTCTCCGAGCCGTCGACCATCAAGCCTAGTAGTTCCTCGGCCGCACTGGTGCCGCACCCGGATCCTTTCTCAGGCGCCTCTAAGTCGCCTCGTGCCTTGAGCCGCTGGTCGCCTCGACTTGTTTCCACCGGGCTGCGCTGATGTACTTTCTCGCGTTGAAGCCGTTCACGGCCTTGACATCTACCTCTGTTGCCTTGCCGGGTCGTGGCCGTGATTTTGTCTGTCATCTTTGAACTGGCTGTTTGCTGAACCGCCGACCTCCACCTCCGTCGAGCAGCTTGAACCACCCCTGCGGAATCCACTGCTGACTCGCGGCAGTCGCAGGGGAACTCAGTCGCCGTGTCTGCCGTGGGTGTGTTGAGTAATTTTGGGAGGAGCACGAAATCAGAGGCCAGGAAAATCTGCAGCCAGATCCCTGTCGTTTCTTCATGATACATCAGTCAAACGACTTGTTCAGGCTAATTTATACAGCAGTACATGGAGGAAATATTTACCGGAGTCAAGTGTGTCAGATGACTTTGGTTTATTATACAGAAACGCCCAAGTTCAATGGGCCGCCTCCACAGCTGCTGTCACCCGTCAATGTGCATCTCCATTCCGACCCACTGAAGCAGCCGCGAATCACCCGCTTCCGCTGTCCCGGCCTCATCCTGCCTTGGCGGCCGGCCTTGGTTTCATCTCTTCGGCGTCCCCAGTCTGGCTCTGACGCGCAGCGCCGCCCGGGTTGACCTCGCTGTCATACACTGTAGTTCACCGCCACAGGTGCCGGGTTGAGCTTGCCTTTGCCACGACCCGCCCGCATGTGCCAGTCTACAGGTTATACAAACTACGGCGAACTCTGGCAAGGCCCTTGAAAGGATCAACACAAAAGTTTTTGGTTATCTACGAACACCATATAATGATCATCCGATGCCTAAAAATCAGGTGATATTTATCTTACATATTTTTTTAAGTATATGTTGATTCCCTTCGACAAACAACTACTCCGCCCTGTTGTAGTTTTTGTACGCAGGACAATGATTCACTACAAATGTGGTTTATACCACGGATATGGAGAACGTACTGGTGACATTGCACCTAGTATTCGTCCGTGCCTCATTACCCGGTAAATGGATGTGCGCAAGCCGCCGCCCTCGCAGCCCGGACTACTTCAATTCATCGGGACCGTACTTGCGAAATAACTCGCCCGTCCGTACTGGCCTATAATATTGCGGCCGACTCATCTGCCTGCTCCCACAGCGGGCTCACCCATGATTGATTTTCGCTTCACCATGGTGATCATTAAACTCCGTGATGGATATTAACTGGCCTGACATATCAGGTGAAATCCATCCAGTATATTTTTATGTTATATATTGCTTTCTTTAACAGAGCAATTACTCCGGCTAGCAAGGTTGTCTAATGCAGGACCCTAAACCGCCATATTGGTGCAAATTTAAAGGCCGTCAGAAAATTTTCGTCTTAAAAAGAAGGATTCTGGTTTAATATCCGGCTTAAGGGAAAGTTATCTCCCACAAAGCTTTGAAGCTCTCGATAGCCGTTTCAAAATGCCGGTTCAAGAAGAATTTATCTCTTGCAAAAAGTTAAAGGTTGCCCAAGAGGACCTGCTGCCCTGACGCGCGGTTCAAACATGGGTGTCCTACCTTATGGGCTCATCTTCATATGATTACTTGGGGGCTTCCTGTTCAAACATAGGTGTATTCACCAAAGAGAACATGGCGTTACTACCCTCTTGATGCGGCTATCAAGACAATATTATCATCAGGGCCAAAGAGAGTTTGTTGCACACCACAACTCAAACATAGGCACTCGGCAAGCACAGCTCAGAAATATATCACATGGGGACTTCTGTTTGCAAAGCGGAGTCCTGTCCATTAATCCGGCTATCACGCCACAACAAAGCTTGGGATCTTCACACCCAAGGGGACAAAGAGAGTCTTGTTGCTACGCACATGTAACACCCTTGATGCGACTATATCTCCCACGTGTCGAGGCACGACTTAGAGGCATAATCGCATTGAAGGCATATGTCGCAAGTTAGGCAATCTTCACAACATCCCATGTAATATAATAATGCAAGGGGAGATAACATAGTTGGCTTACACTCGCCACGTCAATCAAGTACATAAATAACATTACATCATCCAAACACTCATGGCCCGACTACGGCGCCAAAATAAAAGATAACCCAACAAGCGACACGGTCCCAATCACCCCCAACTGGGCACCACTACTGATCATCGGGAAAGGAAACATAGTAACATTGAGAGTCCTCATCGAACTCCCACTTGAGATCAAGCGCGTCTCCTGGAGCGGAATCATCAGGCCCTGCATCTGGTGTAATAGTAATCTGTGAGCCACAGGGACTCAGCAATCTCGCACCCTCGCGATCAAGACTATTTAAGCTTATAGGTAAGGCAAGGTAAATATATGTGGAGCTGCAACAAGCGACTAGCAAGTATGGTGGCTAACTTATTCGCAAAAGAAAGCGAGAAGAGGAGGCAAAGCGCGAGCGAGAAACTAGAGAGCAACCTGCGCAAACGTTACTCCAACACCGTGTCCGCTTCCCGGACTCCGCCGAGAAGAGGCCATCACGGTAACACACTCAGTTGATTCATTTTAATTAAGTTAAGGTTCAAGTTATCTACAACCGGACATTAACAAATTCCCATCTGCCCATAACCGCGGGCATGGCTTTCGAAAGTTCAAATCCCTGCAGGGGAGTCCCAACTTAGCCCATGACAAGCTCTCACGGTCAACGAAGGAATAAACCTCCTCCCAAGACGTTCCGATCAGACTCGGTATCTCGGTTCTTCAAGACACTTCGACAGGTTAAAACAAGACCAGCAACACCGCCCGAATGTGCCGACAAATCCCGATAGGAGCTGCACATATCTCGTTCTCAGGGCACACTCAGATGAGACTAGCTATGAGTAAAACCAACCCTCAAGTTTCCCCGAGGTGGCCCCGCAGGCAGCTCAGTTCGGACCAACACTTAGAGGAGCACTGGCCCGGGGGGGGGGGGGGGCAAATAAGATGACCCTCGGGCTCCGGAAACCCAAGGGAAAAAGAGGCTAGGTGGCGAATGGTAAAACCAAGGTTGGGCATTGCAGGAAAAGTTTTAATCAAGGCGAACTATCAAGGGGTTCCCATTATAACCCAACCGCATAAGGAACGCAAAATCCGGGAACATAACACCGATATGACGGAAACTAGGGCGGCAAGAGTGGAACAAAACACTAGGCAAGAGGCCGAGCCTTCCACCCTTTACCAAGTATATAGATGCATTAAGATAACATGGCAATATAATGATATCCCAACAAGTAAATAAAGGTTCCAACAAGGAACGGCCTCCAATCTTCACCTGCAACTAGCAACGCTACAAGAGGGGTTGAGCAAAGCGGTAACATAGCCAATCAATGGTTTGCTAGGACATGGTGGGTTAGAGGTTGGACATGGCAATTTGGGAGGCTTGAAAGCAAGTGGTAGGCATCGTAGCATTGGCATAGCAAAAGAGCGAGCAAACTAGCATAGCAAAGATAGTAGTGATTTCGAGGGTATGATCATCTTGCCTGCACAGTTGTCAGAGTTGACTAGATCCTTGAAAGAAAACTCAACGGGCTCCTCGTTAGCGAACTCGTCTCCCAGCTCTACCCAGACAAGACAAACAAGCAACAAGGATACAATCAACCACGTGCAAACTCAAACAACGCAATGCAAAGATGGTATGTTATGCGGGATGCGAAATGCAAGATATGACAGGAAATGCATGAACCTGGCCTCAACTTGGAAAACCAAGTGTGCCACTGGAAATATGAGATGAAATCGCTTGAAAACGATATAAAGAACGTCGGAATCGGAGTTACGGTTTGGAAATGGCAAGCGATTCAAAATGACACCGGTCTGCGATTTACAGCAAGTAGCCATCTAAATGCAATGAGATGAACATGCTACAACACCCAAACATGACAACAAAATACATGTCAGGGATGCATTCAAGATGCTTAACAAAAGTCTAGCACTGAGATACGGCCAATTCATCCATTAACAGGTTCAAACAAGCATGGCAAAAATGCATATGGCAAACAGATCTCAGACTTAGTGAAATTAAAACTTGTCTGGAATTTCAGATCAGGTAGCCCTCTTCGGAGCAACAAAACTACATGCTACAGGATCTAAACATGGCAAAGTAAAGCATGTCATGGAGCTACTCAAAGATCTTAACAAAAGTTCCTTAGTGACCTTGAGCCAAAAGTGATCAGAAAATACAATTGCAAGCATGTGAACATTGCAAAAACATAATCAGTTTTCAGACTTAGTGAAAACTGGCACATGCTGAAACATATCTCAAGTAGGCATGTTTACGAGCTCGATGCATTCACTATGGTGCAAGTCATGGCAAGACAAGCATACAACAATCAAGAAGGCACAAAATGCAAGCTATACATGGCAAGAACAATAACATAGCATGCACGGATCAACTACAACATCATCGGCAAAATTGCAAACAAGTTGACAATCTGCCCAGATTCACAAAGTAGCAAAAGTAGAGCTCGATTGACTCAAGCTAGGGTGCTCCATAATTGCAAAAAAAGACATGGATGGACAGATCACTACAAGATTAACAAAACATCCTTACTGATCATCCTCAAAAGAGGCACGGATCACTAGGAAACAACATGAACATATGGCATCATGAGATAAACAGCTCCAGGACTTAGTGAAATTGCTAAGTCCCTGAAAATAGAATTAGCAAGTGCACCACTTTGAAAGCTTGCACAAGTCACCACACACATCACAAAAATACATGGGTTGCACCTCTGGAAATATGGCAAAACCCTTAACAAAACATATGTAGAGCATCAGGGCATAACATGCATACATTAATCATGGCAAAAATGACAAAAACCTAAATGGAGTAGCAGATCTGACAATTAACTCAAGTAGCCCTCTTCTAACAGCATTTCGGGCATCAAGATGAACTCAAATGTAAATGATGCAATGAAATGAAATGATGTACTCTCTGAGATGAACATTTTGATATGCTATATGAATGAATCGGAGCTATGGATGCAAAGTTACGGAGCCACGAACAGGAGCACTTGAACTGAAAATATCAGGGACTTAGACGAATTTGACCAAGGGTTCGTCCCAGATCGGGATCGACATGCGAACCGAGGAGCTCTGGCGAGGCGGCGTCTGCTCCGGCGAGCACTGTTCGTCGGCTGGGAGGAAGAGGCCGGAGGAGGGAGAGGCGAGGTCGGCCGGGGCGGACGGAGGCGGTTGGCGTGGCGGCGGCGCGTGGATGCGGCGGCGCCGGCGAGCTCAGCGGCCGGATCGGAGCGGGGCGGCGGTGGCCGGCTCCGGCGAGGAGGAGGCGGGCGGCGGCGGCGCGTGAGGAGGCGGCGGCGTCGGGGGCGACCGGGCGGCGCGGGCAGCCAGGCGGCGGTGCGAGGGAGCGGGCCGCGGGGGCCGGCCGTGGGCTCCAAGGCCGCGTGGTGGGAGGTGGCGGCGGAGGACACGTGGCGGGCGGCGGTTGGCTGGGGCGCGGCGGCGGACGCGTCCGGCCTGAATCGGACACGTCCGGCGGCGAGGAGAGCGGTTTTTAGGGTTTGAGGACGAGGGGGATCCGGAATTTCGGAGGAGGGGCTAGTTTTATAGGTAGAGGGAGCTAGGATAGTCCAAATGAGGTGCGGTTTTCGGCCACGTGATCGTGATCGAACGCTCTAGATGATGGAGCAGAGTTAGGTGGGTTTTGGGTCAAATTGGAGGGGTGTTGGGCTGCAACACACACGAGGCCTTTTCGGTCCCTCGGTTAACCGCTGGAGTATCAAACGAAGTCCAAAAGATACGAAACTTTACAGGCGGTCTACCAGTAGTAAACCAAGGCCGCTTGGCAAGTCTCGGTCCAATCTGGAAATGTTTAATCCCCACACACAAAAGAAAGGTACAAATGACCACCAGAGGAGAACGAAGCGCCGGAATGCAAAACGGACAACGGGGAAAATGCTCGAATGCATGAGATGAACACGTATGCAAATGCAATGCACATGATGACATGATAAGAGATGCATGAAAACGACAACAACACACGGAGACAAAAACCCGAACCCGAGAAAATAAAATAACTTAACGCCGGAAACGGCAAGAGTTGGAGTACAAATTAGGAAAGTTACATCCGGGGTGTTACAACACTCCACCACTACGAAAGGATCTCGTCCCGAGATCTAAGACTGAAAGAACGCCAGGTACTTAGAATGGAGGTGATCCTCGCGTTCCCAGATAGCTTCATGGTCGGAATGGTGTGACCACTTGACTTTGAGAAATTTGATTGACTTATTGCGAGTCTTGCGTTCAGTCTCTTCAAGAATAGCAACTGGGTGCTCATGATAAGAGAGATCTTCTTGGAGCTCAATGTCCTCGAAGTTGACGGTGCGTTCAGGAGTCTTGAAGCACTTTCGGAGCTGAGAGACATGGAACACGTCATGAACATTTACAAAGTTTGAAGGAAGCTTGAGTTGATAGGTGAGGTCGCCTCTCTTGCTGACAATCTTGAAAGGTCCCACGTATCTAGGGGCAAGCTTCCCTTTGATACCGAAGCATCGAGTACCTTTCATAGGAGAGACGTGGAGGTAAACATGATCTCCGATCTCGAAAGCCAAATCACGGTGCTTACTATCATAGTAGCTCTTCTGGCGGGATTGGGCTGCTTTGAGGTTATCACGAATGACTTTGCATATTTCTTCTGCCTTTGTGATTAATTCATTTCCCAAAAGCTGACGTTCACCAGTTTCAGACCAGTTGAGAGGGGTACGACACTTCCTGCCATTCAGAATTTCAAATGGGGCCTTGCCCGAACTTGCTTGAAAACTGTCGTTGTAGGAGAATTCAGCATAAGGAAGACAATCCTCCCACTTCATGCCGAAGGAGATCACACAAGCCCTGAGCATATCTTCAAGAATTTGGTTGACACGCTCGACTTGACCGCTAGTTTGAGGATGGAAAGCCGTGCTGAAGCGGATGTTGGTGCCCATGGCCTTCTGAAAAGAATCCCAAAACTTGGATGTAAAGATGCTGCCATGGTCTGAAGAGATCACTTGTGGAATACCATGCAGAGAGACAATACAAGAGGTATAGAGTTCCGCCAATTGAGCTGCAGTGATCGACTCTTTGATAGGCAGAAAATGAGCCACTTTAGTGAGTTTGTCGATGACAACGAATATAGCATCATTGCCATGCTTGGACTTTGGAAACCCAGTCACGAAGTCCATCTCAATGTGGTCAAACTTCCATTCTGGAATGGCAAGAGGTTGGAGGAGACCTGCTGGCCTTTGGTGTTCTGCCTTCACTCTTCTGCAGACATCACATTCATTCCCGAATTGAGCGATCTCGCGCTTCATTCGAGTCCACCAATAAGCTTGCTTGAGGTCCTGATACATCTTCATGCTCCCAGGGTGGATGGAGAGGAGAGAATTGTGAGCCTCGTTCATGATCACATTACGGAGGTCACCTTTGGGTACAACAATACGATCCTCGAAGAATAGAGTATCCTTGTCATCAAGGAGGTAGCACTTGTACTTGGGTTGGCTCTTGGCAATCCCAATCTTCACATTTTTCACTATAGCATCAAGAAGCTGGGCTTGGCGAATCTGGTCTTCTAAGGTAGGAGAGACTTGGAGGTTGGCGAGGAATCCTTGAGGAACAACTTGCAGGTTAAGTTTGCGGAAAGCTTCACAAAGCTCGGGTTGATAAGGCTTGAGAATCAGACTGTTGCAGTAAGCTTTCCTGCTCAAAGCGTCAGCAATCACATTGGCCTTGCCTGGAGTATACTCAATACTCGGATTATACTCTTGAATCATTTCGACCCATTGAGTTTGTCTGAGGTTGAGATTAGGCTGAGTGAAGATGTACTTGAGACTCTTGTGATCAGTGAAAATGTCCACTTTTCTTCCCAATAGAAGATGTCTCCAAGTCAAAAGAGCATGCACAACTGCCGCCAACTCGAGATCATGAGTGGGGTAGTTCTTCTCATTAGGCTTCAACTGGCGGGAGGTATAAGCAACAACTTTCTTCTCTTGCATCAATACTGCGCCAAGACCTTGGAGAGAGGCATCACAAAAGACCTCGTACGGCTTGGATTCATTGGGCGGAGTCAGAACTGGAGCAGTGATCAATTTCTCTTTCAAAGTGTTGAAAGCAATGTCACACTCCGGAGACCAAACATACTTGACGTGCTTCTGAAGAAGATTTGAGAGAGGTTTCGCGATCTTAGAAAAGTTTTCAACAAATCTTCGGCAATAGCTTGCGAGACCGAGGAAGCTACGGAGTTGCTTCACGTTGTGAGGAGGTTCCCAATTCACAATTGCAGACACCTTCTCAGGATTCACGGCAATGCCCTTGGCAGAGATGATATGACCAAGATAAAGAACCTCATCGAGCCAAAATTCACACTTGGAGAACTTGGCGTAGAACTGATGTTCCCTGAGCTTATCAAGAACCAAACGCAAGTGCTTGGCATGATCTTCCTTGTTCTTGGAGAAAACCAGAATGTCGTCGAGATAGACCAAAACGAAGTCATTGGTGTAGGCGTTGAAGATGAAGTTCATCATGCGAGAGAACGTCGGAGGAGCGTTAACGAGGCCAAAAGACATGACAGTGTATTCATATGAACCAAAGCTTGTCCTGAAAGCCGTCTTGGGAATATCTTGCTCACGAATACGAATCTGATGATAGCCCATATGGAGATCAAACTTGGAGAATACTTGGGCATCTTTGAGTTGTTCGAACAGCTCATTGATGTTGGGAAGTGGGTATTTGTTCTTGATGGTCTTCTTGTTCACTGGACGGTAATCAACACAAAGTCGGTCCGTTCCATCCTTCTTCTTCACAAAAAGAACACCACAACCCCACGGAGAAGAACTAGGCTGGATGAGACCCATTTTCTCTTGAATATCGAGTTGCTTCTTTAGCTCCTTCAACTCTTCAGGTCCGAGCTTGTAAGGACGTTTGCACACAGGTTCCGTGCCAGGCTCAAGATCAATAACGAATTCAACTGGCCAGTGCGGAGGCATTCCTGGAAGCTCTTCTGGAAAACGTCTTGATATTCGCAAATGACTGGAATTTGCAAGATAGCATCTAGTTCACCCTTCTCATTGAGAGAAAACAGACGGATGGTATCATCACGAGCGGCAAAGACAATTACATCCTCAGACGAATGAGTCAATTGAATCTGCCTTGCAGCACAATCAAGCTGAGCCTTGTGCTTAGAAAGCCAATCCATCCCGAGAATAATATCAATATCTGAGTTACCAAGAACCATTGGAGAAGCCAGAAACTTGAAATCACCCATCATGATAGAAATATCCGGAACCATCAAACTAGAACTCAGACGCTTAGCCGGAGAGACGACTTGCATAGCTCTAGGTAAAGCCTTAGTACTAAAATTGTTCTCCGATGCAAATGGAAATGACATGAAGGAATGCGATGCACCAGAGTCAAAAAGAACTTTTGCAGGAATATCATTAACAGGAAGGTTATCCATGATCACATCTGACGAATCCTCTGCCTGAGCTGCATTCATCAAGTTGACCTTGGCGTGCTTGGGGTTATGCTTGACCACAACTGTACTTGCTGATCTGACAGGAGGAGGAGGTGGAAGACGCCTCTGGTTGAGACACTTGTTGGCATAGTGACCCTTCTGTTGGCACTTGTTGCACGTGACCTCTGAAAGCGGACGGTGGTACGGAGCACTCGATCTTGGAGCTTGAGATGAAGTCTTGTTTTGAAAGCCAGGGTTGGGTGGGTGGGAAGAACCACTGCCACCTTTGCTCTTCTGCTGATACGGCTGACAAAACGGAGGAGGAAGCCAAAACTTCTGCTGCTTGGCCACTTGAGTAGAGGAAGAAGGAGTAACATCTCTGGCTCGCTTCTTGGAAGCATCACACCTCAACTGAGTAGCCTCTTGCTTCAATGCCATGTTGTAGAACTCACTGTATCTCAAGGGCTCAAAGAGAACAAGAGCTAGCTGAATTTCTTCTCTGAGACCACCCCTGAACGGGTATATCATGCTCTTCTCATCAGGTACGTCCTGCTTGGCAAAGCGGGCGAGCTTCTGGAACAACTTGTTGTAGTCATAGACAGACAAAGAGCCTTGCTTCAGGTTGCGGAATTCCTCACGCTTGCTTTCAACCACGCTCTGGGGAATATAATGAGCTCGGAAATCTCGACGGAAATCATCCCAAGTGATAACACATCCACCTCTAGAATCCTTGTACTGCCGGAACCATTCTGCAGCTTGATCTTTGAGTTGGAAGGAAGCGAACTTAACAAAGTCCTCAGGCCTAACGTTACTGCACTCGAAATGCTTGCACAGATCCACAAGCCAATCGTCAGCATCGGTTGCCTCAACACAATTGCTGAAAGTCTTTGGCCCGTTAGCAAGGAACTGGTTGAGTGTAGCAAAGTGATTCTGATTGCTGCCTTGATTCCCTTGGTTACCTTGATTGCGCTCTTGAAGAATTTGCATGATCAACTGTGTGTTTGCATTGGTTGCGGCGATCATAGCTTGCCATGCCTCTGGAGGAGGTGGAGGTGGTGGCGGATCAGGATTCGGAGTCGTGCGCGTTGGAGGAGCCATCCTGAAGAGGTTGACCACCATTAGCACATTGACAGACAAATATTGAAGTTGAATCCAACGGAGTGAAAATTGCAACATATAGTCTTCACATCCGAACAAAATGAACGAATGCATTCCTCTTGAAATGGTCACATATCCATAAATTGAGAAGCCACGAAGAATTAAGGTAGAGAAATAATTCAACAAGGTACGGATCAAGAACGAATAATCGGTAAGAAATCCCAATCTCAAACCAATATCCGTGGAAGAAGAACTAGAGCTATTAGAATTCCCACCTATGAAACTCCCGAACCTTTCCGGTTATGCAATCAGGTGTTGGGGATACAGGGGAAGCATAATATCTCACCCAAACTAGAAAATCCAACATCCAGCTGTATCCATCCTTCAACACATAACCAAGAAACCTTCGGAAACCATCTACCTCAACCTTCGAAAAGCATCCGTTATACAAGTTATGGCGATACTCCCGAACTCCCGCCCCAGTACTGGGTGGCGTCGAGGTTATCTCACCAATGAACTGCATAAAAGAGATTTTCGATGTCGGCGTACTAAACTCAGGTATTCCAGAACTGCAACCATAAAATTATGATGACAACATCTCAGAGCTCAACTCCCTGGGACACTTCCACTAAACCCCTGACAGGAGGCACCAAGACAATGTTCTCATCATAAAACCATCAGAACGATTCCAAGATACCCGTGTGATCCTAAAATTTTATTTAGTGAAATTTGAGAAGAGAAGAGTCAAAACTCTACGTCAGGATGCCTTACCTGAGCGATGAGGAGACTGGGAAGTAAAAAGAATTCCTAAACTCTCCGATATATAATTCCTAATTGACTCCAAAACATTTTTCTAGACACAACTTGGCCGCTAAAAACGATCAAGCAATGGGGCTCCTAAGGTCGGGGAAGGCTCTGATTACCAACTTGTAACAGCCTCGATGCGACTATATCTCCCACATGTCGAGGCACGACTTAGAGGCATAATCGCATTGAAGGCATATGTCGCAAGTTAGGAAATCTTCACAACATCCCATGTAATATAATAATGAAAGGGGAGATAACATAGTTGGCTTACACTTGCCACGTCAATCAAGTACATAAATAACATTACATCATCCAAACACTCATGGCCCGACTACGGCGCCAAAATAAAAGATAACCCAACAAGCGACACGGTCCCAATCACCCCCAACTGGGCACCACTACTGATCATCGGGAAAGGAAACATAGTAACGTTGAGAGTCCTCATCGAACTCCCACTTGAGCTCAAGCGCGTCTCCTGGAGCGGAATCATCAGGCCCTGCATCTGGTGTAACAGTAATCTGTGAGCCACAGGGACTCAGCAATCTCGCACCCTCGCGATCAAGACTATTTGAGCTTATAGGTAAGGCAAGGTAAATATATGTGGAGCTGCAGCAAGCGACTAGCAAGTATGGTGGCTAACTTATTCGCAAAAGAGAGCGAGAAGAGGAGGCAAAGCGCGAGCGAGAAACTAGAGAGCAACCTGCAAAAACATTACTCCAACACCGTGTCCGCTTCCCGGACTCCGCCGAGAAGAGGCCATCACGGTAACACACTCAGTTGATTCATTTTAATTAAGTTAAGGTTCAAGTTATCTACAACCGGACATTAACAAATTCCCATCTGCCCATAACCGCGGGCACGGCTTTCGAATGTTCAAATCCCTGCAGGGGAGTCCCAACTTAGCCCATGACAAGCTCTCACGGTCAACAAAGGAATAGACCTCCTCCCAAGACGTTCTGATCAGACTCGGTATCTCGGTTCTTCAAGACACTTCGACAGGTTAAAACAAGACCAGCAACACCGCCCGAATGTGCCGACAAATCCCGATAGGAGCTGCACATATCTTGTTCTTAGGGCACACTCAGATGAGACTAGATACGAGTAAAACCAACCCTCAAGTTTCCCCGAGGTGGCCCCGCAGGCAGCTCAGTTCGGACCAACACTCAGAGGAGCATTGGCCCAGGGGGGGTTTAAATAAGATGACCCTCGGGCTCCGGAAACCCAAGGGAAAAAGAGTCTAGGTGGCGAATGGTAAAACCAAGGTTGGGCATTGCTGGAAAAGCTTTAATCAAGGCGAACTATCAAGGGGTTCCCATTATAACCCAACCGCGTAAGGAACGCAAAATCCGGGAACATAACACCGATATGACGGAAACTAGGGCGGCAAGAGTGGAACAAAACACTAGGCGAGAGGCCGAGCCTTCCACCCTTTACCAAGTATATAGATGCATTAAGATAACATGGCAATATAATGATATCCCAACAAGTAAATAAAGGTTCCAACAAGGAACGGCCTCCAATCTTCACCTGCAACTAGCAACGCTACAAGAGGGGCTGAGCAAAGCGGTAACATAGCCAATCAATGGTTTGCTAGGACATGGTGGGTTAGAGGTTGGACATGGCAATTTGGGAGGCTTGAAAGCAAGTGGTAGGCGTCGTAGCATTGGCATAGCAAAAGAGCGAGCAAACTAGCATAGCAAAGATAGTAGTGATTTCGAGGGTATGATCATCTTGCCTGCACAGTTGTCAGAGTTGACTGGATCCTCGAAAGAAAACTCAATGGGCTCCTTGTTAGTGAACTCATCTCCCGGCTCTACCCAAACAAGACAAACAAGCAACAAGGATACAATCAACCACGTGCAAACTCAAACAACGCAATGCAAAGATGGTATGCTATGCGGGATGCGAAATGCAAGATATGATAGGAAATGCATGAACCTGGCCTCAACTTGGAAAACCAAGTGTGCCACTGGAAATATGAGATGAAATCGCTTGAAAACGATATAAAGAACGTCGGAATCGGAGTTACGGTTTGGAAATGGCAAGCGATTCAAAATGACACCGGTCTGCGATTTACAGCAAGTAGCCATCTAAATGCAATGAGATGAACATGCTACAACACCCAAACATGACAACAAAATACATGTCAGGGATGCATTCAAGATGCTTAACAAAAGTCTAGCACTGAGATACGGCCAATTCATCCATTAACAGGTTCAAACAAGCATGGCAAAAATGCATATGGCAAACAGATCTCAGACTTAGTGAAATTAATACTTGTCTGGAATTTCAGATCAGGTAGCCCTCTTCAGAGCAACAAAACTACATGCTACAGGATCTGAACACGGCAAAGTAAAGCATGGCATGGAGCTACTCAAAGAGCTTAACAAAAGTCCCTTAGTGACATTGAGCCAAAAGGGATCAGAAAATACAATTGCAAGCATGTGAACATGGCAAAAACATAATCAATTTTCAGACTTAGTGAAAACTGGCACATGCTGAAACATATCTCAAGTAGGCATCTTTACGAGCTCGATGCACTCACTAAGGTGCAAGTCATGGCAAGACAAGCATACAACCATCAAGAAGGCACAAAATGCAAGCTATAAATGGCAAGAACAATAACATAGCATGCACGGATCAACTACAACATCATCGGCAAAATTGCAAACAAGTTGACAATCTGCCCAGATTCACAAAGTAGCAAAAGTAGAGCTCGATTGACTCAAACTAGGATGCTCCATCATTGCAAACAAAGACATGGATGGATAGATCACTACAAGATTAAAAAAACATCCTTACTGATCATCCTCAAATGAGGTACGGATCACTAGGAAACAACATGAACATATGGCATCATGAGATAAACAGCTCTAGGACTTGGTGAAATTGCTAAGTCCCTGAAAACAGAATTAGCAAGTGCACCACTTTGAAAGCTTGCACAAGTCACCACACACATCACAAAAATAAATGGGTTTCACCTCTGGAAAGATGGGAAAACCCTTAACAAAACATATGTAGAGCATTAGGGCATAACATGCATACATTAATCATGGCAAAAATGACAAAAACCTAAATGGAGCAGCAGATCTAACAATTAACTCAAGTAGCCCTCTTCTAACAGCATTTCGGGCATCAAGATGAACTCAAATGAAAATGATTCAATGGAATGAAATGATTTACTCTCTGAGATGAATATTTTGATATGCTATATGCATGAATCGGAGCTACGGATGCAAAGTTACGGAGCCACGAACAGGAGCACTTGAACTGAAAATATCAGGGACTTAGACGAATTTGACCTAGGGTTCGTCCCAGATCTGGATCGACATGCGGACCGAGGAGCTCCGGCGAGGCGGCGGCTTCTCCGGCGAGCACTGTTCATCGGCGGGGAGGAAGAGGCCGGAGGAGGGAGAGGCGAGGTCGGCCGGGGCGGACGGAGGCGGTTGGCGCGGCAGCGGCGCATGGATGCGTCGGCGCCGGCGAGCTCGGTGGCCGGAGCGGAGCGGGGCGGCGGTGGCCGGCTCCGGCGAGGAGGAGGCGGGCGGCGGCGGCGCGTGAGGAGGCGGCGGCGTCGGGGGCGACCGGGCGGCGCGGGCAGCCAGGCGGCAGGGCGAGGGAGCGGGCCGCGGGGGCCGGCCGTGGGCTCCCGGGCCGCGCGGTGGGAGGCGGCGGCGGAGGACATGTGGCGGGCGGCGGTTGGCGGGGGCGTGGCGGCGGACGCGTCCGGCCTGAATCAGACACGTCCGGCGGTGAGGAGAGCGGTTTTTAGGGTTTGAGGACGAGGGGGATCCGGAATTTCGGAGGAGGGGCTAGTTTTATAGGTAGAGGGAGCTAGGAGAGTCCAAATGAGGTGCGGTTTTTGGCCACGCGATCGTGATCGAACGCTCTAGATGATGGAGCAGAGTTAGGTGGGTTTTGGGCCAAATTGGAGGGGTGTTGGGCTGCAACACACACGAGGCCTTTTCGGTCCCTCGGTTAACCGTTGGAGTATCAAACGAAGTCCAAAAGATACGAAACTTGACAGGCGGTCTACCGGTAGTAAACCAAGGCCGCTTGGAAAGTCTCGGTCCAATCTGGAAATGTTTAATCCCCACGCACGAAAGAAAGGTAGAAATGACCACCGAAGGAGAACGAAGCGCCGGAATGCAAAACGGACAACGGGGAAAATGCTCGAATGCATGAGATAAACACGTATGCAAATGCAATGCACATGATGACATGATAAGAGATGCATGACAACGACAACAACACACGGAGACAAAAACCCGAACCCGAGAAAATAAAATAACTTAATGCCGGAAACGGCAAGAGTTGGAGTACAAATTAGGAAAGTTACATCCGGGGTGTTACAGCATAACTCAAACATAGGCACCCATTGAGCACAGCTCACAAAGTTACTTGGGGGCTCTTTGTGTAAAGTAACAAAGAGTTTGAAAGGACCCTTGTAATTGGGTATCGACCCACGGCTTGGAAGCCTGGTGTATTCACCTAAAACCCCGGGTTAACCAGCCTTCATCAAGTAAGCCACTCCTATCCAAATAATCCTGGCATGACCCGCCGAACGTTTGACAGTTACTCTCATTGAGACCCTGAACTTGTCAAAGTTAAAACGACGATTGGTCAGTTGGAGGCCCATCTTAAAAGGCTTTGTCAAATGGTTTAACTCAGCGGCCTGGCAGCCCATGAAAAGCCTCGAATTTGGGCCTAGCATCCCTTGAAAAGCCTCGACTACACGGTTTTATTTGCCTTTGTCAAGATTTTTCTCTTTTGATAAATTTTATGTTGAACTCGTGTCTATTGACCCGGCATGACTATCGGTCATCAAATTAACCCGGTGTTCGTTAACCCGGCTCGACTTTCAACTACAAGTTGTCAGTACATATAATCCGGTGTTTATTGACCCGGCCTGGCTTTGGACTATAAGTCGCCAGTATATATTTGGATTGCGCCATTGGAATTATGCACTTATAAATCATTGGGTATATTATTCAAATAGCCAACATGGCTGGATTTTTATTATGGTTATTAATAACCAGTATTATGATTAAGGTTTTCAAAGTCGCTTTGGCGCAAATGACTATCATATTATCAATAGATATGATTTGTTCTAAAATTGAAGGAATAGTCCCGAGTTGCTGCAGGCTTACGACCCGACACTTGGGGGCTACATTATTTCAGTTGACATTACATTAAATACACAAGTCTCATGTCGCTGCAAGCATGCACCATGACACTTGGGGGCTAATGCAAAGTCATTTTTTGCTCACCTTATTGAAGACCCGACTCATCACATGGTAATGAGCAGGCCCTTGGGGGCTACCAATTGCCTCTGTCAACAATTTAAGGTACAAAGCTTTTTATCCATTACATTGAAGGGTCTACTGATCAGTTGGTAAAGCACAAAGCTCTTAACCTTGTGGACGTGAATTCAAGCCCCATGATGGGGGTTACATCATATGCTGTTATTTTCATTGAAGAATATATCAAAGTCCTAGCTCAATATTATCTTACTGAGACGACCCTTGGGGGCTACATGTTGATGATCAAAGTTTACAAGATTATATTTACAAAGTCGCTGCTCATTATTGCATAATGACCCGGCCCTTGGGGGCTACACTGGTTGAAGTTTTTATGAGAATAAGGCAATTTCAAGTCCCAGGTTGCTGCAAGCATGACAACCTGGCACTTGGGGGCTACATATGTAGAATACTCAATTCTGACTAGTGATTGATGAACAACCTGGATTTCTTCAAGATTGTGATATTCATATTGAAGCAAGTCTTAAGTTGTTGCTATGCTACCTTCTTAAGACTTGGGGGCTACAAGTGATAGGCATATAAGAGGTATATTTTCAAGCTTCATGTTAACACAATTATGACCTGGTGCCATCAATATTTGTAAACCGGCAATGATAAACCGGCAAGTTCAAATCTTAAACCGGCACAACATTCTTAAACCGGATGAAGATCAAATGAGTATTTCAAAGGCCAATATTTTTGTTAAGCATTGGGAGCTGAAGTCAAAGGAGTTATTCTTCACAATATTTCACTATGACAAACCGATGTCAGCAAATTGATTATGAAGCTGGTCTATTGACTCGGATTTTATAGAAGAAGGAGGTGACAAGGACTTAAGGATAATCAAGATCAGTTTAACATGGATAAATCCAAATTAAACTGGGGGCTAATGTCGGGGATATACCCCGCGGTATGACCCGACTAGAGTTGTAAACCGGCTGGGACTTGGTAAACCGGCGGATGGTAAACCGGCGGAGAGTTAAGACAGAGAGTCAAGACAGATGGCTAAGACAGATGGTAAACCGGCTGGTGTTAAACCAACAGACAATGTTAAACCAGCAGACAATGTTAAACCGGCAGACAATGTTAAACCGGCAGACGTTAAGAAGCCCAGGAAGGGAAGTCAAAATAGTTTAAGTTAAAGTCCGAGTTGGACTCCACATGTAACCTGCCCCTTCAACATATATAAGGAGGGGCAGGGCTCCTCAAAGGGGGACAAGAAAACAACAATCTTAGGGCTAGACACAAAGAGGACAGCCGGTTTACGGCGACTCCCTCGTGATGATAATGAGACCTAGCCTCAAACAGCATGTAGGGTTGTTACCGGATGATGTTTCCCGGGGCCCGAAGTTGTCTAAATCCCTGTCTTGTGTTGCGTCTCTCGATTCCGCTCAACCCCTCTCAAGCTACCACATAGATGCGTTGGCCTCACGACTAAGTCCTCACGCTAGGACATCTGCCATGACAAAACCACGACAGAACCCGATCGAGCGATTCCTTCGGTACTGCTGCTAACTGAAGCCGATCGATGCTGCCTATGGATGAACAGTGAGCGTTGCCGGGGGGGGGGGGGTTGGATGAACAGTTCCCGGTGGGGGTGGATGAACAGGACCCCGTGGTGTTGCCTCTGAATGAATAGGACCCCGATCAATCGAGCCGGTTGGGGCTGGATGAACAGGACCCCATGGAGGGCTAGATGAACAGGACCACCCCATGGAGGGCAGGATGAACAGTAGACGGTGGAGGGCATGATGAACAGTAGCCCGTGGAGGGGTGGTTGAACATGAGCCCATGGAGAGGGCTCGTTGAACAGTAGCCGGTGGAGTAGCGCACGGTGGAGGCTGGATGAACAGGAGCCCGTGGATGAACAGTCGCAGGTGGAGGCTGGAGGAGGTCGACGGTGGATGAACAGTAGCTCGTGGAGGCTGGAGGGGGTCGACGGTGGAGATGAACAGTATCCCGTGGAGTCCCGTTTTGCGGTACGCCACACCCCTCCCGATGAACAGGACCCCCATTTCGACCGTAGCGCGCCAACACAAGTCCGTTTCCTCCGTTTTGCGGTATGCCACACCCCTCCCGATCAACAGGACCCCTGTTTCGACTGTAGGAGGTCTGTTTCGTCCATTTTGCGGTACGCCACACCCCTCCCGATGAATAGGACCCCCGTTTCGACCATAGGAGGTCCGTTTCCTCCGTTTTGTGGTATGCCACACCCCTCCCGATGAACAGGATCCCGTTTCGAACGTGGCCGGTCGAACACAAGGCCGTTTCCTCCCTTCTGCGGTACACCAGGCCTCGTTTCCATTGCCTGTTCCGTCCAATCCCTCCCGATGAACACAATGCATTCCGTTGCCTCCCCATGAACATGACGCATTCCGTTGCCTCCGCATGAACACGATGCATTCCATTGCCTCCCCATGAACACGACGACGACGCTGTTTCTCTGTTCCGACCCAGCCAGGTACACGAGCCCTGGCCGTACATATGCGCGAGTAGGCGTTCGAGACCCCACCCGTATGTACACATACGTGGCCGTATTTTCTTTCTTGCACCCTGGCCGCTGTACGTACGTGTACATGCTACGTGCGCGCCTCTACTAAGACACGTGCGCACCTCTACTATGACACGTGTGCGCCTCTACATCGACCAGTATGTACGTACACTTTCGTGACCAGAATGACAACGCAACATACGCTTCGACCAGGTGGGTCTCGACTGTCAGGCAGTTCCTTGCCTGCGAAGACGTAGCTGGTGGGTCCCAGCAGTCTGGGGGCAAATCATTTTTTTGCCCGGACGCACTTCCTTGCATGCGAAGATGTAGCTGGTGGGTCCCGGCAGTCAGAGGGAAACGTTTTTTTCGCGAAATACAGTAGCCCGCCCGGTGGGTCCCAGCTGTCAGGTGGAGGAATCATTATTTTCCGCGTAATAAGGAGGCACTTCCTAGCTGCGTCCGTGGACCCAGCTATCAGCCTCTCCACGTACAGTCCACATCCGATGGAAGTCGTTCCTTGACCATGTTGACCATGCCGCGCCGAGAGCACCAGGGCGGTGGACGACAGCGAGGCCTAGGAAGGGGACGACACGGAGGCAGGGAAGACTCGGCAGTTGTTTCCCATGCAGAGGGGAGTACGACTGTACGAGGGTTTACTGGTTCGTCTGCCGTCGCTGGAGAATAACAGCAAGTGTGGGTGAGTAGAAGGATGGCTAGGCCAGCGATGGGAGTACGGTCGGGCGGTGAGGCCTGCGCGGCAGCACAGTCGGCCGCGAGGAGGAGGGAGCAGGCAGTCCCACCGGCGCTTGTTTGAGCGGCTGGAGCAGGAAGAGCAGAGATTGAAGAAGCACGACGACCGTTGGATGGACATCCAACAGTCAGTGCTTGTGCGTCAACCTTTTTTAGGAAAGCCTCAAATCTGTGGAAAACAGCATACAACCCATCTGCCATTATTTCTAATAATTTACAGGCCATTTGCTAATTCTTAAGGTTTTTTTGGAGCCCATATTCTTTTTGTTAGCATTACAGCCCATATTGTGGCAACGGTTAAAAAATTGTACGAAATTTTGCATATTTCTGTGCGGTCCGAACTGTTTTTAATCCCGAAATTTTGACTCACATTCAAACTGATTTTAAAAATAAATGTATATCAATATAAAATCCAACAAATTCTCCATGCATAAAAATTAATGTTATTTAAAATCTTGAAATAAAAAAAGATATTTGAAACTAATTGCCGGTTTGATGTGTTTTAAAAATGTACAACCCATTTCTCATTACTGATGGGACATTTTCTCGGCCAACCGAATGAAAGCTCTCCTCATCTTGAAAGATTTGCAGCCCAACAGGCCTGACAAAGCGACTTGGCAAATCACAAAAAAACTAGGCTGTGGTCGTGGACCCAGCTCTCAGCCTCTCCACATACAGTACTCTTCCGATGGAAGTCATTCCTTGACCACGTTGACCATGCCACGCGGAGAGCACCACGGCGTTGGACGATGGTGAGGCCTAGGAAGGGGACGACGCGACAATGGAAGCCCGCACGGAGAGGACTACGAGGGTTCACTGGTTTGGCTGCGGTGTAAGGCTGTCGTCGCCGCAGGGCCTGACCAGCGGTGGGAATAGTAGGGGGCGGTGAGGCCTCTACGGCAGCACAGCCGGCCACGGGAGGCAGGAGCATGCAGCACGACCGGTGCTGCTTTGGGCGGCTGGAGCAAGAAGACGAGAGGTTGAAGAAGCACTACGGCCATTGGATGGACATCGTACGGTCACTGGAGCTAGAATCGTTCATATTGACTAAGTTGACAAAGCCCTTCGTCCCCATCAACTTAGTAGGCCCACAAGTCAGCCTCGCAGCAAGGTGGGTCCCAGCTAGCCGGGGGAGTATTCATTTTTTTATGCATAATAAGGAGGCACTTCCGGTGGGTCCGAGCTGATAGCAGGGGGAACGTTTTTTTCACGAAATATGGTGGCCCGTCCAGTGGGTCCCAGCAGTCAGGGGGAAATGTTTTTTTCGCAAAATACTGGTGGCCCGTCCGGTGGGTCCTCGCTGTCAGGTGCAGGAATAATTATTTTCCGCATAATAAGGAGGCACTTCCTTGCAGCTGTCTGGACCCAGCTGTCAGCCTTTCCACGTACAGTACTCTTCCGATGGAAGTTGGTCGTTGACCACATTGACCACGCCGCGCCGAGAGCACCACGGTGGTGGACGACGGCGAGGCCTAGGAAGGGGACGATGCAGAACCGTGCAAGACGCGGCAGTGGATGCCCACGCGGAGAGGAGTACGAGCGTTCACTGGTTCGGCTACGGTGTGAGGTTGCCATCGCCGCAGAATAACAGGGGGTGTGGGTGAGTGGAGGGATGACTGGCCAGTGGTGGGAGTAGTATGGGGGCGGTGAGGCCTCCGCGGTAGCACAGCCGGCCACGGGAGGCAGGAGCAGGCGGCACGACCGGTGCTGCTTTGGGCGGCTGGAGCAAGAAGACTAGAGGTTGAAGAAGCACTATGGCCATTGGATGGACATCATACGATCACTGGAGTATTGACTAAGTTGACAAAGCTCTCCGTCCCTGTCAACTTAGTAGGCCCACAAGTCAACCCAACAATATGGTGGGTCCTAGCTAGCAGGGGGTATTCATTTTTTTGGGCGTAATAAGGAGGCACTTCCTTGCGTGCGAAGATATAGCTGGTGGGTCCGAGCTGTCAGCGGGGGGAACGTTTTTTTCATGAAATACAGAGGCCCTTCCTGTGGGTCCTAGCTGTTAGGTGGAGGAATCATTATTTTGCGTGTAATAAGGAGGCATTTCCTTGCGTGCGGCCGTGGACCCAGCTGTCAGCCTCTCCATGTACCATCCACTTCCGATGGATGTCGTTCATTGACCACGTTAACCAGGCCGCACCGAGAGCACCAGGACGGTGGACGACGGCGAGGCCTAGGAAGGGAATGACACGGAGCCAGGGAATACTCGGCAGTTGTTTCCCACGCGGAGGAGTACGAGGGTTTAATGGTTCGTCTGCCGTCGCCAGAGAATAACAACATGTGTGGGTGAGTAGAGGGATGGCTAGGCCAGCGACGGGAGTATGGTGGGGTCGTGAGGCCTGCGCGGCAGCATAGCCGGCCGCGGGAGGAGGGAGCAGGCAGTCCCGCCGGCGCTTGTTTGAACAGCTTGAGCATGAAGAACAGAGATTGAAGAAGCACGATAGCCGTTGGATGGACATCCAACAGTCACTGCTCTCATGTGTTGACTAAGTTGACAGGGCGTTGCGTGTGCGTCAACCTTCTTTTTATGAAAGCATACGCGTAAACCTGTAGTAGACGCACAAGTTAGCCTCAAATCTGTGGAAAACAGCATACAGCCCATCTGCCATTGTTTCTAATAATGTACAACCCATTTGCTAATTCTTAAGAATTTTTTTGGAGCCCATCTTCTTTTTGTTAGCATCACACCCCATATTGTGGCCACGGTTAAAAAGTATACAAAATTTTGCATATTTCGGTGCGGTCAACTGTTTTTAATCCAGAAATATCGATTCACATTCAAACTATTTTGAAAAATAATTTATATAAATATAAAATCCAAATAATTGTCCATGCATAAAAATCAATGGAATTTAAGATCTTGTAATCAAAAAAATTGAAACTAATTCCCGGTTTGATGTGTTTTAAAAATGTACAGCCCATTTCTGGGCAAACCGAATGAAACTCTCCTCGTCTTGAAAGATTTGCAGCCCAGCAGTTCCGATAAAGCAAGTAGGCCTTGTTTGGGTATTTCTTAAAAAAAGAACTGGGCTAGCCATTTTTAGCAAGAAAAAAACACAACTGGGCTCATGATGTGGTGAACATAAATAAAACCCTGGCTAGACGGGCTGTCGTGGTTTTGTCACGGTAGATGTCCTAGAGAAAGGACTTAGTCGTGGAGCCATCGCGACGGGTTAGCTTGAAGGCGTTAAAGCAGACACAAGGACGCAAGAGAGTTTATACTAGTTCAGCCCCTTCAATGAAGGTAAAAGCCTACGTCTAGTTGTGATGGAATTGATGGGTGTTTCGATGACTAGGGAGCAATAAGCTTCGCCTATGTCTCCAGTTGTTGTCTGTCCTCCCTGAACCGCCGCCGGGTCGTCCCCTTATATACATGGGTGATGCCCGTCGGTTTACAGTGTCCCAACACCGGCTCATAGATGTGTCCGGTTTGGTCTCTACTTATTCCTAACTTACAATACAAGTTACATATTGACGCCGGTTTACGGCTACGGGCTCTCAACCGATTATGGGTCTTGAGCCCTCATCTACCTTCATGGGCTTTAACATGCTTAACTATTGATGAAGCTAATCCGGCCCAGATAGGCCGGTTTACGCCCAGTAGTAATATCCCCAACATTAGGCCCCAGATTGATTTGAATAGGTTCATGTCAATCCTTAGCAAAAACTTCATTTTCAACATCTTCTTGTAGTTTGGTGAACCGCTGTGATGTCATCTTCTATGATTGCTGTAAATCGGCATGACGTCATCTATCATAAAGAAACTATCCTTGATACCTTCTTGTTTAATGGATCCGCGATAATCGAGGCGACCGCTCTGTTTCCAAACTTGCGTCTCCTTGATTTTCGCGCCTGACCCATGTCCCCTGCTTTATAAATAGGACCAAAGGGTCATTCCTTTTTTCCCCTTCGTGCCCTTCTGCTTCCTCTTCCTCGCGTCGCCCAGCCTTCGGAGCTCCGCCGCCGCCGTCGACCTCTGCACTAACCTTGGCCGCTACATCACCCTGAACGCCCCAGAGCACCGCGGCGACCTTCCGCTTCTTCCTCAGCCCCAGTAAGTCTTCTATCCTTTCCATCATAGATCTGTTCTAGGGTTTCCCTGTTCTTCCTGTGTCCATCGCTTGCTTCTTGTTCATATGATAGATCCTTAGACGAGTCTGTGTATCTTCGCTCTGTGTAGTGATAGTTTTTATCCTCCATTTTCACTGTCCGGCATACTAAGAGCATAGATCTTATCCATACCTTTGCTTATTGATTCGGTACTGCTCCTTTTGGGCCTTGAATATTTATCTCCTTTATAAACATGTTCTAGATCCAAAGCTATAGCATAATGTTGTGAAATCTGTTTTTGCGTACTTACTCATCTGCAGTCTTGATTGTTCAATGCTTAGATCCGGCGGTTTAACTTTGTAGAAGAATTTTACAAACTGATATATACCATTAGTCCCCTTGTTGAACCGCCATATATTGGTTGCTTCATGAAACTCCGGTTCAGATAGTTCTGCCTCCGGTTTAACAATGCCCATACCAACATACCTTGATCAAATGTATTTTTGAACCGGTATCTTCTACCTTGTAGATTCCGTCATGGCCAAGCAAGTATACAAGTGCAATTGGGTCCCTTCCCGCGTCACAGAGGATCAACTAGAGGATTTAGTCCTTATTGGCGCCTTGGGCAGCAAAGACACCCTCCATTGGAGGGCTCCTGGCAAAGAATGCCCCACACACCTCGAGAAGGAGAGGTTGTTGTTTTCATAGACCACTTAGCCCGGGGCTTTAAACCGCCCGGTTCTAAATTTTACCGGGATGTTCTGGCTGATTTTCAACTCCATCCGCAAGACACTGGCCCCAACTCTGTTACAAATATGTGCCACTTCCAAGTGCTCTGTGAGGTGTTCTTTCAAGAGGAGCCCACAGTAGAATTATTCAGAGATCTTTTCCATCTAAACCGCCATACTGATTTTACTGATGGCTCTAATACGGAATTGGGTGGCATGGCGATTCAAAAAAGGAAAGAGGTCACATACCCTCACGCCAAGCTGCACAGTCACCCCAAGGACTGGAATCAGACATGGTTCTACTGCTAAGACACCTCCCCTGCTGGTGAGAATCCCTTGCCTGGGTTTCGTCCGGAGCGGCTCAGCAATACCCATCTTTTTCCTCAAAGATTGACTACTCAGGAGAGAAGCAAATATGCTCCCTAGTTTTCAAAGCTTAGAGCCTTTATGGCCAACGGTTTAACAGGGGTTGACCTTGCTCGCTGTTGGATATCATGGAGCATACTGCCCCTTAGTCAGCGCTCCGGTTTGATGTGCGAATATACTGATAGTGTGGATGACCCACTGCGACATTCAAGACTTCAGCTCTCCGGTGAAGAAATCACAAAGGCTGTGCGTAAGATACTGAATGAACCGGAACACATCTGCGCTAGAACCGGCCTGCTTCCTTTCTGTGCCACCAACAAACCGCCGGCTGTAAGACTTTGATTTTTCTCTTTGCTGAACCTGTTATTGATATGTCTGGTCATTGTTTTTAATATCAGTGTCTGCATAATCAGGGTGATGATCCGTTTTGGAGCAAAAAGCTGCCACAGGAGAAACCAGAGAAAACAGATAAACCGGAAAGAGCAACCCGGCAAAAAACTAAAGCTGTGAAGAAGACTGCCCACCGGAAAAGAACCACTTCATCTTCTAATCCGGCCCCTAATGACGAGGTGGATAATCCGGACCTTGAGGTAGAGCTTGACTCACTTGGTTTATTTTTCCTGCATCTTATTGATGATGATATTTGTCAGGATGATGCCGAAGCCAGCCATGCGGATGTTGCAGAGGTAATTATTCTCTCTTCCGATTCAGAAACTTTGCCTTCACAAAAAATCCGTCAGGCAAACCGGAAAATTAAATTTTCTCATCCTCTTGCTTATTTGGATCCTAAACTTCTTATGAAGACTCAACAACACGAAGCTCGCCGCACCACCCGGCACAGCGGCCAGGTAGTTACCTCCGCCGGTTTACCGAACAGTCCGGTTCGGAAACGTCATTCCGAGGTCTCTAATTCGCTTGTCAGTGCTTGTCCTAAAGCGGGCTATTTTCGTCAACCTCTTAATCTGTCTGACTCCGATTATCAGGTTGTTTCCCACTCATCTTCTGGCGAGTCATCGGCTACTTAGCTCCCACCGCTCAAAACGATGCTTGGGTAAGCTATATTTATCGTGATATTTGTAGTATATTGCCTTAGAACATATGTTGTATTTAATTTTGTTATTCTTTTTAGGGCCAAACCTAGGCCGAGCAAGAAGGCCCGCCTGGATAAAGCGGCCGAAGAAGTTGTCATTCTGGAACCAGGCACGACACCCGATCTTGAAGCAGCTGTCCCTGAAGATATTCCCAACGATCCACCGCAGCCAGATGATGATCTTACTGCTGAAGAGAGACCTACTGATACCTCAGGTCCTGTCCATCAGCCCACAGGTCCCCTCCGGATTGAAAGCTCCACCGGTCCAGCAAAATCTACTGATCAGCCAACAGCTCCAGTGCAAACCGGCGGTACCAAGGATGATGAAGTTGTCATTACTGGCACTGGTCATACTGAGCCAAGCAATCCTGTGGCTTTATCCAAACATTCTGCCAAGGAAGAATTTGCTGCTTTTGGCAAAGGCAAGTGGAACGCTGATCTGACAGCTTACACTGCTCTGAACACCCAAGATATCCATTCCGGCTATCTAAACTGGCTGTATACCAGCCGTGACTACGAAGCCGGTCTGGTTAATATGATGAAAAATAAATATGAGGTAACTTCCATATGCTCCTTCCTGCTTGTATGCTTTCACTCTTGCTGACTCTCCTAGCCCTAAGGGCCGATTTTAAATATTGTTTCAAATCGAGACTTAATAATATGAATCTTGATGCTTTGAAATTTGCTGATGTAGTCCCCAAGGGCCGGTTCAACTTAGCGTAGTTAAATCGGTACTTTAAGCAATTGAAACTGCCGCATCAGAATACATATGATCAAATAGCCATTAGCCCCCAAGTGCCAAGTTGAATACTTGTATTGAGCTTGGGACTTTGTAAACAATTGAAAAGATGAAGATCGAATATGCATTAGCCCCCAAGTGCCAAGTTGAATACTTGTATTGAGCTTGGGACTTTGTAAACAATTGTAAGATGAAGATCGAATATGCATTAGCCCCCAAGTGCTAAGCACATAACTTGTTATGTGGTTGGAACTTGAATCCTTCTACCAACTTGTTGAAACATATATATGTATGCCTGCAGGCGGAGCTGAAGGCGAAAGAAAACCAAGTCATCGATCTTCAAGAAAACTTGAAAACCCAACAGGCTGAAACCTCCAAAGCAAAAGAGGAATTGGCCAGTGACTTAAGCGCCATGGAACAACTTAAGGAGAACTTCAAGAAGAAACGGGCGGATTGGGCCACTGAAAAGTCCGCTTTGACCAAACGAGCAGAGGATGCTGAGGCTGCATTAAAACCAGTGACAGATGAACTGACGAGCATAAAGTGGCACGTTCATGCCATGACCACTGCTATCTTTCGTAAGCCAGCTTGCCTTCTGAATTGGTTCTGCCTTCTTACAGAGCCACCGGTTTATTAACCCTTTATGGTATTTCAGGGACACGCATTGGTCACTTGGGGTCAGATGTGCGGAAGAAATTTAAGGCCGCCTATACCTTAGTTGAACAATTGTATACTGGTGCCCAGCGGATCATCTGTACCGCATCTCATAACAAACTGGTGCCCAGTTTGATTCAAGATACTCTGATGAAACTGTCAGTGCTTCCTGCCCGGGTTGAAGAGCTGAAGAAATCTGCTGCTCGAACCGGTGCAATCAATGCTTTAATCCAGGTAAAAGCTTGGGTGCCGGATTTTGATCCTATTGAAGCGGCTCAGGGTTATCCCAGCTTGAAGGAAGACGGGTCAGAATTTGGTGAAGCGGATTTGCGAGCCATAAACCGGGAGGTACGTCCGCTAGCTTGTCAACTGGCTGAGGAAGCAGATTTGTCTCATTATCAAGCCCGATATGACAGCCAGAACAAGCGAATAGCTGCACCAATCCATGAATCGGAAAACCTGATCCCTCCAATCCGTACTTACGCTCCCGATATTGACCCGTCTTCGCTAATCCATGACGAAGCTGTTTTTCAAGCACTAATGGGAATCAACTGGACAACTGTGGATTTCCAGCCACTTGGTAGAGAAACAGAAGCTGAAGCGGCGCAGGATGACCCACAACCATCAGGCCAGGCTGGTGGCCAATCTTAAACCGGAAGCCGGTTTTAAAACTGTCTCTCCTTTGTGAAAAACAATTATGTTATTATGGGCACCATGTTGCCTTGTAATAGGCTAGCTGATACCTTTGAGGTTGATATGCCTTCGTGCATAACTTGTTCTTCCTGTGGTAATGAACTTTCCAAAATACTTTCCGAAATAAGAAATTCGTTAAGTGCCACCGCGGTTGTACCGTCAGGCGAAATATGATGTCTGTATGTATAAAGTCAAAACATCCATAACAAAATTTTAAGTATATATGATCAAAAAAATTGCGATACATAATACCTGCCACCGTTGAGTGTGAAGTTGGCTTGGCCAACTTTGAAGCGGAGTTTTGCAAACCCACACTGTTGGAGGAAATAACGACTCCTGTATATATGTATAATCAAATATGAAATATATCATACCTGTGACATTGAATCACATCGTTGGTTTTACCAACTTTTTGTAGTAAGGGTGATAACCCAAATTTTGAGTACTGATAACTCCTTCTATATTGTGCCGGTTTATAATAAAACCGTGCCGAGTTGTGATAAACACCATGTTACTCCATAAGAGGATGTTAACAACAAGGATCAAACTGGGTAAATAGTCTCCAAATTGACGTGAACTGTGTTCCGTCAATTGATTGGTTAAAAAACTTTGTCGGTTTAGAAACACAATGAAAAGCAAAAAAAAAACCTTCAAAGAAAAGTATGAAACACGACCAAAAAGATTTATTTAAGCTGATCAAATGGTGTAACCATGGCCAAACACGACCAAGCTCCCATTAGGTGTAACTATGGTTCTAGTTAGCCAGGTCCCCAAGTGATTCTTGTGGCATTTATGCTGACCAAATGGCGTGGTCATGGTTCGGGTTCGACCAAGCCCCCAAGTGATTCTATGGCCTTAGGCCGATCAAGAGGCGTGACTGGTTCAGACATGACCCATTCCCCAAGTGATCTGGTAGCTTTCACCTATCAAGAGCCATGGTATTGGTTCGGACACGACCAATCCTCCAAGTGATATAACACAATGCTTTTAGCAAAGCGAACTCAAGGGGTAAACCGGAGGCCGCTTTAGAGCAACTCAGTGTAACCTCACATGATGTAAAAGAACAGATACCCCATTTTAGCTGAGGTTCCGGTTTATTAAAATATATACATTGTCGTAATATGTACATAAGTATAGCCAATGGCTCAGGTATAGTAAGGTCGAAGATGAGCTATATTCCATGGCCTGTTAGTCTCCTCCTCTGATGTACGTGAGTCCTTATGCTCTCGAATATCAATCAGATAGTACGACCCGTTGTGCAGATTCTTGCTGACCACGAAAGGCCCCTCCCAAGGTGGGGATAGCTTATGCATATCAGTCTGATCTTGGATGAGCCGAAGCACCAAATCTCCTTCCTGAAAGCTTCTGGTTCTGACTCAGCGACTGTGATAACGACGAAGATCCTGCTGGTAAATCGCCGATCGGGCCGCTGCGATATCACGCTCTTCATCCAACCGGTCCAAAGCATCTTACCATGCTGTTTCATTGTCCTCTTCAATATAAGCCGTGACACGAGGTGAATCATGACGGATGTCACTGGGGAGAACCGCCTCCGCTCCATAAACCATGAAGAACGGTGTGTATCCTGTTGATCTGTTGGGTGTTGTATTGATGCTCCATAACACAGATGGTAATTCTTCTACCCAACAACCCGGCGTTCTCTGCAAAGGAACCATGAGCCGGGGCTTGATGCCTCTCAAGATCTCTTGATTAGCTCTTTCTGCTTGACCATTGGACTGTGGATGTGCCACTGATGAAACGTCGAGCCGGATGTGCTCCCATTCACAGAACTCCTTCATAGTACCTTTGGAGAAATTGGTACCGTTATCTGTGATAATACTGTGCGGAAAGCCAAACCGAAAAATCACCTTTTTGATGAACTGAACCGCCATGGCTGCATCACACTTGCTAAAAGGTTCTGCCTCCACCCACTTTGTAAACTTGTCCACCACCACCAGGAGGTGGGTCTTCTTATCTTTGGACCTTTTGAAAGGCCCAACCATATCCAGCCCCCAAGTCGCAAACAGCCAAGTAATTGGAATCATCCTCAATTCTTGAGCCGGTACATGAGCACGTCTTGAAAATCTTTGGCAACCATCACATCGTCTGACCAGATCCTTCGCATCAGCATGAGCAGTTAACCAATAGAAACCATGGCGAAACGCTTTAGCCACCAGAGACTTTGAACCGGTGTGGTGACCACAATCTCCTTCGTGGATCTCACGCAAAATTTCACGGCCTTCTTCAGGAGACACGCAACGTTGAAAAGCTCCTGATACACTGCAATGATGCAACTCACCGTTGATGACAGCCATGGACTTGGATCGCCAGATTATCTGCCGGGCCAGAATCTCATCTTCTGGCAACTCGCCCCGGTTCTTGTACACCAGGTAAGGAAGCATCCAATCCGGAATAACATGAAGAACTGCCACCAATTGAGCCTCCGGATCAGGAATGGCCAAATGCTCTTCACCAGGGATCTTCACCGACGTGTTGTGCAGCACATCCAGAAAAACATTGGGTGGGACTGGTTTGCGCTGAGAGCCCAGCCGGCTTAAAGCGTCCGCCGCTTCATTTTTCCGCCGGTCCACATGGTCCACCTGATAGCCTCTGAAATAACCTGCAACAATATCCACCTCATGACGATATGCTGCCATGAGTGGATCCTTGGAGTCCCAAGGCAGACACTTGCTGAGCCACAAGGTCCGAATCACCAAAGCACTTAACTCGACTTAGATTCATCTCTTTAGCCATCCTAAGACCATGGAGCAAGGCTTCATACTCAGCTGCATTGTCAGTGCAAGGGAACATTAAACGGAGAACATAACAAAACTTATCACCTCGTGGGGAAGTTAATATGACTCCAGCCCCCGAGCCTTCCAACTGCATGGATCCGTCAAAATGGATGGTCCAATACGTATGATCCGGCTTTTCTTCAGGTGCTTGCATTTCCGTCCAATCATTGACGAAATCAACAAGTGCTTGAGACTTAACCACTGTCCGAGGCACATATTTCAAATCATACGGCCCCAGCTCTATAGCCCACTTTGCAATCCGGCCAGTTGCTTCCCGGTTCTGGATGATATCTCCCAAAGGAGCAGAACTGACCACCATAATTGGGTGCCCTTGGAAGTATTGCTTAAGCTTCCGTCTTGCCATAAAAACTCCGTACACCAGCTTCTGCCAATGCGGATACCTTTGCTTGGACTCAATGAGTACCTCGCTGATATAATAGACCAGACGTTAAACCGGATTCTCCTTACCTGCCTCCTTTCGTTCCACCACAATAGCCATGCTGACCGCACGAGCATTAGCAGCAACATATAGCAGTAACGGCTCCTTGTCAATGGGAGTGGCGAGCACAGGCGGATTGGCCAATTGCCGCTTTAAGTCCTCAAATGCTTCATCAGCAGCAGAACTCCAGACGAACTGATCCGTCTTCTTCAACATCTGATACAAAGGGATCGCCTTCTCACCAAGGCGGCTGATAAACCGGCTTAACGCGGCAATCCGGCCTGCCAGGCATTGAACATCATTGATACACTTCGGTTTAGCCAGGGAGGTGATGGTTGTGATCTTCTCCGGATTAGCCTCAATTCCCCTGTTGAACACCAGAAAACCCAATAACTTGCCCGCCGGTACACCAAAGACACACTTGTCCGGATTAAGCATCATCTTGTACGTCCTTAGGTTATCAAAGGTTTCCTTCAAATCATCAACCAGAGTCTCCTTCTCCCTGGATTTAACCATGATGTCATCCACGTAAGCATGTACATTATGACCAATCTGCTTGTGAAGACAATTTTGTACACACCGTTGATAAGTTTCCTGGGCACTTTTGTGCCCAAAGGGCATAGACACATAGCAGAAGGCTCCAAAGGGAGTTATGAATGCCGTCTTCTCCTGGTCCTTAACTGCCATTTTGATCTGATGATAGCCAGAATATGCATCCAAAAAACTTAAACGCTCACAACCCGCCATAGCATCAATGATTTGATCAATACGGGGGAGGGCCAAAGGATTTGCTGGACAAGCCTTATTAAGATCTGTGTAATCCACACACATACGCCAGGTGCCGTTCTTCTTAAGGACTAGCACCGGATTGGCAAGCCACTCAGGGTGAAAAACTTCAACAATAAAACCAGCTGCTAAGAGCCTGGCTACCTCTTCTCCAATCGCCTTGCGTCTTTCTTTATTAAACCGGCAGAGGAACTGTTTCACCGGTTTGTATTTAGGATCCACATTAAGTGTGTGCTCAGCGAGTTGCCTCGGTACACCTGGCATGTCAGAGGGCTTCCATGCAAAAATGTCCCGATTCTCACGGATGAACTCGATGAGCGTGCTTTCCTATTTTGGATCCAAGTTGGCACTAATGCTGAACTGCTTGGACGAATCGCCAGGTACGAAGTCAACAAGCTTAGTTTCTGCTGCTGATTTGAACTTCAGGGCCGGATCATTCTCCGTAGTTGGCTTCTTCAACGGATTCATGTCCGCCGGATCAACATTGTCTTTATAGTACTTCAACTCCTCGATGGCACAAACCGACTCTGCATAAGCCGCATCTCCTTCCTCGCATTCCAAAGCGATTTTGCAGCTTCCATGAACCGTTATTGTCCCCTTGTGACCCGACATCTTGAGCTGCAAATACACATAACAGGGCCGAGCCATAAACTTGGCGTATGCCGGACGCCCAAACAGGGCATGATATGGACTTTGGATTTTCACCACTTCAAACGTTAATGTCTCCGACCTGGAATCATGATCATCCCCAAAGGCCACTTCAAGAGCTATCTTACCAACGGGATATGCTGATCTGCCAGGCACTACACTGTGGAATACTGTATTGGACGGTTTGAGATTCTTATCTGTTAGTCCCATATGACGGAAGGTCTCATAGTATAGGATGTTAATGCTGCTCCCTCCATCCATGAGCACCTTGGTGAACTTATAACCTCCCACCTGAGGCGCCACCACCAGAGCCAACTGACCCAGATTATTGATCTGGAGTGGGTGATCCTCTCTGCTCCATATGATTGGCTGTTCAGACCAACGTAGATAACGGGGTGTGGCCGGTTCAACAAAGTTGACTGCCCGCCTCTGAACCTTCCGGTCTCGCTTGTCCAAGCTAGTGGTAAAGACATGGTACTGCCCACTACTCAACTGCTTTGGGTTGCTTTGGTAACCTGACTGTTGCTGCTGTTGGTTGTAACCACCCTGGTTGTTCTGACTATTTTGACCATTATGTCCGCCCGGATTACCATTAAATCCTGAACTGGAACTTCCTCCACCGTAACCCGGCCCGGACCCTGAGCCACCGCCAGATCCGTGATCATACCGGAAATTATTAGAATTCTTGAACTCCTGCATAATAAAGCAATCCTTCCAAAGGTGATTTGCTGGCTCCTCCTTCGTCCCATGTTTTGGACAGGGCTGGCTTAGCAGATAGTTCAGGCGGTTTGGGTTGGGGTTGGGTGCTCCAATACGATTTTTTGGCCTACCCTTGTGCCGCTGGCCATTTTCCTGTACGCTGGTATTAGCCACAAAATCCATGTTGCCATCCGCTTTACGCTTGCCTCCTCCGCCATTGCCTACCCAGTGATGCTGCTGACCTTTGGAGTTGTTGTTCTTCTTCCCCTTCCCTGTCTTGTCATCATCAGATTCGGGATCCTTGGTATTATCAGAGTCAGCATATTTTACCAAAGCGGCCATGAGGGTCCCCATGTCGGTGCAATGACGCTTCATCCGTCCCAATTTCAACTTCAGGGGCCCAAACCGGCAGTTGCCTTCTAGGGTTAATATTGCGGTGTCAGCGTTGATGCGGTCTGAGGAGTGCAACACTTGTGAAACCCGGCGCACCCAATGAGTTGTTGACTCTCCTTCCTCCTGGACGCATGCAGCTAAGTCCACTATCGACATAGGCTGTTTACAGGTATCCTTGAAATTGTTGATAATCCGGGCTCGTAATTGGGCCCATGAGCTGATAGAATTAGCGGGCAAGCTTTTTAACCAAGTACGGGCCGTTCCTTCAAGCATCATGGTGAAGTATTTCGCACACGCCGTGTCATCCACATCAAGCATCTCCATAGCCATCTCATAGCTCTCTACCCATGTCTCTGGTGGTTGATCTGCCATATAATTTGGCACCTTGCGTGCCACGACCGGGTTTTCCGGGTAATAAATTTCTAGAAAAGACCGTCGTGCTCATCAGCCGCAGGATTACTGTTAGCTGATGAGGCTCCAACTTGATACAGAAATTCCAAGCAAAATACAAAAATAAATATGTAGTACAAGACCATTCTGGCCTGTGAGTACAACAAATGGTTTCTAGTGGTTGATGGCGGAAGCGGGTTGTGAAACATCAGTGTCTATGGGACTCCATTTCCCACGGGAACAGCTGACCAGGTTAATTCCTATCTTCGCGAGGCTGCTATCTCCATTGAGTGGGTTCCGGGGCTGGCATCGCGTCGCTCATCTCCGTGCAAGATAATCTGGCCAAGACAATAGCCAGGGACAAGCCAGTGAGTACTTTGAATGTACTCGCAAACATTATGAATACAGGTATAATATAACAATGATGTGCTAAAAATATTTTATGCTCATGACGTCAGTCAAAAATAGTAAATAAAATACTGATGCGTGCAGGCGGTTATTTATTAAAAGAAAATGCAATACATAGTAGTAGTAAAATTTATGAAATAAATAACAAGCAATTCCACAGTCGGGCGTCTGAGCGACACCACATAAACGGCTTTAAAAGAAATGCCACAGTCGGGCGTCTGAGCGACGCCACATAAAGGGCTTTAAAAGAAATGCCACAGTCGGGCGTCTGAGCGACGCCACATAAAGGGCTTTAAAAGAAATGCCACAGTCGGGC
>NC_057803.1:395346672-395347354 GCF_018294505.1 Triticum aestivum | reverse complement strand
CTTAATATCGATGTCTCAATTCGCTATACATTGTAAGATTCGAACCGAGGATCAGGCATACGGGTAATTATTTTGAATTCGTGCCATACTAAGTTTTGAAAAGTTGACATTGACTCACTTTGTTGTGCTATTTTGTAGGTCATATGTTTGAATCCATCCAAAAGTTTTCTCACTACCATGGTGTTCATCATATAGATATGAATTTGTATTAGAAAAGTAGCATGGATACAGTGAAATGCGAAATCCACGTTAGAATTGGAGATCGATACGTGACACACACTCTAATTCAAATAACTAATTATGTGACACACACTCTAATCCACGTTAGCATGGGTACCGTTTCGATTTTTTTTCAAATAACTCCTCATTAATTAATTTATAGTACTCCCTCTGTTCACTTTTATAAGACCTTGAAGACATTTCAGACAATGTGCAAAATAGTTCATTTTAAGTTGTCTGAAATGACTTAGAAAAGTGAACGGATGGAGTATCTCGTTTTGAATGACTAATTATTGCAAGGAAAACACGGGCATGATAATACATACAGATTCGTTTGCAAATGAAAGAAGATTTGTTTGCATTCTCAAATGTAGGCGCACCAGACAGACCAGGGTCGTGTCGGGGTGGACGCTGCTTCGGTGCCTTAAGGCACCGAAGCATAGTCCTGTCGGGGTGGTCGCGT